>NW_028318707.1:900000-1181809 GCF_062004578.1 Staurois parvus | reverse complement strand
GGGGGGGTCCCCTTATAATGAGCACAGCAGATGTGCAGACCCAAGAACTTACCACAGGGATGGTGGGAACCCCTCATAATAGGCACACCAGGTATACAGACCCCGAAACTCATGGAGAGATGGTAGCATAGTTTCATAATGGGCACAGCAGGTGTGTGCAGATCAAAGGTCTCAGTGCTGGAATGGTGTTAACCCCCCCTCATAATGGGCACAGCAGGTGTACAGACCAGGGAACTCGGCACAGGGATGGCGGGAACCCCTCATAATGGGCACAGCAGGTGTACAGACCAGGGAACTCGGCACAGGGATGGCGGGAACCGCTCATAATGGGCACAGCAGGTGTACAGACCAGGGAACTCGGCACAGGGATGGCGGGAACCCCTCATAATGGGCACAGCAGGTGTACAGACCTGAGAACTCAGCACAGGGATGGTGGGAACCCCTCATAATGGGCACAGCAGGTGTACAGACCTAAGAACTCAGCACAGGGATGGTGGGAACCCCTCATAATGGGCACAGCAGGTGTACAGACCTGGGAACTCAGCACAAGGATGGTGGGAACCCCTCATAATGGGCACAGCAGGTGTACAGACCTGAGAACTCAGCACAGGGATGGTGGGAACCCCTCATAATGGGCACAGCAGGTGTACAGACCAGGGAACTCAGCACAGGGATGGTGGGAACCCCTCATAATGGGCACAGCAGGTGTACAGACCTGGGAACTCAGCACATGGATGGTGGGAACCCCTCATAATGGGCACAGCAGGTGTACAGACCTGAGAACTCAGCACAAGGATGGTGCCTCATAATAGGCACAGCAGGTATACAGACCCCGAAACTCATGGAGAGATGGTAGTACCATTTCATAATGGGCACAGCAGGTGTGCAGATCAAAGGCCTCAGTGTGGGGATGGTGGGAACCCCTCATGATGGGCACAGCAGGTTTACACACTTGAGAACGTAGTACAGGGATGGTGGGAACCCCTCCATAATGGGCACAGCGGGTGTACAGACCCTGAAACTCAATGAAGAGATGGTAGTAACTTTTCATAATGGACACAGCAGGTGTGCAGATCAAAGGCCTCAGTGTGGGGATGGTGGGAACCCCTCATAAATGGGCACAGCAGGTGTACACACGTGAGAACTTAGTACAGGGATGGCGGGAACCCCTCATAATGGGCACAGCAGGTGTACAGACCTGGGAACTCAGCACAGGGATGGTGGGAACCCCTCGTATTGGGCACAGCAGGTGTACGGACCCAGGAACTCGGCTCAGGGATGGTACAGACCTGGGAACTGAAAAAAAAGCAATCCTGGTGATATGTTGGTATAACATACAGTAGAAGTGATGTGAGCATTTCCTCTCAATATAATTGACAATTCCTGATTATTCATCCTTTATCTTCCTCCTATAGATCAGGGAGCAGAATCGGTACGATTTAAAGACTGCTGGGCCCCAGTCACAAGTCCTGGCGGGCATAGTGGTGGAAAAGCCAAGTGCGGTAAGTGGATGTCCGAGGCTGAAATCTCACATCTCCGTCTGTCTTCCATTAGATTTTATAAGGTGTCCCCAGCAGGTGTGATATCCGCCTGTCTGCACTCTGCTGGCTCCTGCACCCAGCCGTATGCACTTCTATATGCAGGTTCCTTCTTGTGTGGTGTGCTCTGTATTCATTGTGTCTCACTGCTCTCTTACCCATACAAGTCTGCTCACAGAGTTTGCATACAGTAACACTTGAAAAAATGTTCCCTTTTCCCCCCCCCCGAAAAAAAAGTAAGTTACATAAATAATCCTTAATAATAAGATAACTATTATTTAGATTTAGTGGCTGCATTAGTTTTTTTTTTTTTTTTTTTTGATCCAGCTTTTTCCTTCCTATATCTGGTGATCCTACCAGTAATGCACTTCCTATTGTAGGGTGACAACATACTCCCTGTGTACCGTATCTATTGAACACCAACGTTGTCGCACTTGGACAGGATCAGGGAACACTTCCTCCCTCATCATTTCCATAACACAAGAGGGAGCTGTTCTGTAGTCCACAGAGAGCTGTGAACATTATTACGGATAAGGGTGCAGAACAGGCATCGGATTTCTGCCAGGATCAATGTTTTTTGGGTTTGTTTTTTGGGTTTGTTTTTTGGGTTTGTTTTTTGGGTTTGTTTTTTGGGTTTGTTTTTTGGGTTTGTTTTTTGGGTTTGTTTTTTGGGTTTGTTTTTTTGTTTTTTGGGTTTGTTTTTTTGTTTTTTGGGTCTGTTTTTTTTGGGTCTGTTTTTTTTTGGTCTGTTTTTTTGTTTTTTGAGGTTTGTTTTTGCTCTTATATGTTATTTATTATACAGGATTTCTATAGCACTAACAGTTTGTGCAGCGCTTTGCAACATAATAATATAACAGAAAAGTTCAATAGTGTATGTAAACAAAAGTAAGAAATTTGTTCCAGCACAATAATCTGATGGCTCCACCTATATAATGTCCTGGCTGAATGAGTCGTCCTATCCATAATCTACATATAATGGGTTAATTCAGCTGGCTTTAGGAGTAGCACCTCAGCAGAAGGAATACCTGTGACAGCACAAAGAGAGATACGAGGGCGCAATCTAAGTGCAGTTTGTAAGACTTGCATATTGCACTTATAGTGTGCCCTCTTGTATCTAATATTTTCCCAGATATGGACTTACTTTAAATATACCATTAAACACCCCCCTTCTCCTCAACTCATCCTGCTGTTATTTTTTTTTCTCTTTACCTTGGAAAGTGAGAGATGCTCATCTAATCTGCCACCTGGGTTCCTTGTTGGCACAATTTCCAAATACGGGGGACCACTGGCCCCCCTCTGCAGATGTGCCCAAGCTTGCCATTCCCCTTGTGCTGACTCTGCTGTTAGATCCTGGGATCGCATACACTTTAAGCAGGGATGTTGACAGATTGCCTGATACACAAACAGCCACTAGAGGGAGTAGTTACAGATCTGCAAGTAAAAAAAAAAAAAAAAAAAGTCAAACTATTTTCACAGACACAACAGTAAAGACTCAATAAATGCACTCACCGAAAACACACTACAGGTTCCAGTTAAGGCTAATAAACCAATAACAGACTGTTTATGCCCGGCTGTCACCGAACCCAGGACAAGCATGGAGAAAATTAAACCTGGGCCCCAGATCTGCATATGTATTCCAGGTCAAAAGCACTGCAGCCATGACAGCCAGGCAAACTGGCCTTTTCAGAATCAGAAGTCAGCAATTGTAGCCCCTATATTTTCTCCGTGCACGTCCCTTTTTTAAATGACCCAATGGGCGGGGCGCTTACTTAACCACTTGCCTACCAGGCACTTATACCCCCTTATGTACCAGGCCAATTTTCAGCTTTCAGCGCTGCCGCACTTTGACAATTGCGCGGTCATGCAACATTGTACCCATATGAAATTTTGATCATTTTTTTCTCACAAATAGAGCTTTCTTTTGGTGGTATTTAATCGCCACTGGGCGCTTTACTTTTTGCGCTATAAATAAAAAAAGTGCAAAAAATTTGAAAAAAAAAAAGTTTCTTTGTTTCTATTATAAAATTTTTCAAACAGGTATTTTTTCTCCTTCACTGATGTGCGTTGATGAGGCAGCACTGATGGGCACTGATAGGCGGCACTGATGGGCACTGATAGGCAGCACTAAAGGGCACTGATAGGCAGTACTAATGAGGTGGCACGGATAGGCGGCACTGATAGACAGCACTAATGAGGTGTCACGGATAGGCGGCACTAATATGCAGCACTGATAGGCGGCACTGATAGGTGACACTGATAGACGGCACTGACTGGCATCACTGCTGGGCACTGACTGGCACAACCCCTGGGCACTGACTGGCGGCACTGGTGGGCGGCACTGGTGGGCGGCACTGGTGGGCGGCACTGGTGGGCGGCACTGGTGGGCGGCACTTCTGGGCACAGGTGGGTGGCACTTCTGGGCACAGGTGGGTGGCACTTCTGGGCACAGGTGGGTGGCACTTCTGGGCACAGGTAGGTGGCACTGCAGAGTGGCACAGGTGGGTGCACTACTGGGCACAGGTGGGTGATCTGCTGGGCACAGGTGGGCGGAGCTAGTGGGCGCACTGCTGGGCACAGGTGGGCGGAACTTGCGGGTGGCACTGCTGGGCACCGATCATCAGGGCACTGATCATCAGTGCCCTGATGATCGGTGCCGATCCCCGCTCTGACAACTGCCGGTTCTCGGCAGTACTTTCCTCACGATCTGACAGCGTGAGGAAAGTGCAGCCGAGAACCGGCACTTGCATTTCCCTCTGGTCAGCGTGTCATTGGACACTGCTGATCACGTGGTAAAAGGCCGCTGTGATTGGCCTTTTACCACATCACGTGATCAGCTGTGTCCGTAGGACACAGCGATCACGGAGATCGCCGGGTGCGCGCCCCCCTGGGGCGCGCAGGAGAGCGCGTTCTGGGAGGATGTCATATGACGTCCACTCAGAACTGGCCGGCCGCAGTGCAGCCGTCATTCGGCTATCTGCGGTCGGCAGGTAGTTAAAGGGATGCCATAAATGTCAGGGCCTGGACTTTCTTGGTCCTTTTGGAGATGTGAACTTATCTGAATTGTGCTGCCTTGTGCTATTGCTTGATTATGTGCAGAAGTGAAAGTCTCTTCTCTGTCCTCTGCAGCCAATGCATTTTGAAGAGGATGAGAACGCTCCTCCCCCACCCCCTAATCCATTCAGCCAATTGTTGGAGGAGGAAACGCAGGATCCGAGGGGCGAAAATAACGGGACACAAGGTAAGCGCTAAACAGCTTGATTATCAGGGCATCCCATAGAATTCTGGAAGCAGCTTATTCCTTAGAACTCAGTCTACCTTTCCTGTTTTATATATCTTACTGGAGACTTTTGTCAAGGACAGATCATTGCTATTACTGGGCTATTTAAAAATATAAAAAAAAAAATCTGCTAGATTATTACTAGTCTCATAAAAAAAATAGATGCAACAAAGAGGTCCAGTTTTCCTGGGAAACTCAGACGTCTGGGAACAGATCAAATCTAAGGCTTGGTTCGGGTGGTGCGGATTGGGATCCGCAAGAAAATCCGTGCAGCCGCACCACCTGCACAGAAGAATGCGGACCCGCACTGGAAAACGCAGCCGTACTGGGAACCGAAGTTCCCGTGCGGGCTGCATTTTCAGAAAAAGTGCAGGGACTTCTTCCCTGTGTGTCACGGGGTACGAGAGTCCATTCAAATGAATGGGCTCTCGTGTCCACGCAAAACGCGGCCCGCGCGGGCGCATATATGTGAACCTAGAGTAATAACTCAGTCTACTTTTCCTGTTTTTATATACTGTATCTTATTGCAGTCTTTTGTCGAGGACAGACCATTGCTATTACTAGTCCATTTTTAAAAAACGTCTATACTATCCCCTAAAAAAAAAAAAAATCAGATACAACAAAGAGGTCCAGTCTTCCAGGGAATCTCGTAGACTTTTGGGAGCGGATCAGATCTAAGAAGAAAGTCTACCTTTCCTGTTTTCTATTACTTATTGGAGCCCGTTGCTTAGGGAAGATCATTGCTATTACTAGTCCATTTAAAAAAAATCAGCTGCACTATTTCTAGCCCCCTTGAAAAGAAAAAAAAAATCTGATACAGCAGACATCCAGTCTTCCAGGGTATCCCATAGAATTCTGGGAGCAGATCAAATCTCAGAACTCAGTCATAAACGGCCTCCCCACCCCCTGCTTGTGCGCGCTCCCTGGGAGCCAATCAATGATCACATACAGAGTAGTAAGCAAGATGTCACTTCTGACATCATTGCTTACTACGTGTGAAATCTGTGAATGATCACATGGTACAAAGCCATTCCCAAGAGCCTTGTTCCATGTGACAAGCTGTGACCAATCACAGCTCTCACAGTATTTCTCAATGGCTGCATTCTTGCAGCCAGAGAGGAGGAGAAATTATTGCTTTTTCAGCCTTTATGGGTGTAAAAAAAAAAAAAAATCATCACCCCCTACAAGTAGTACAGTGTCACTATGGTGACACTGTACTGCTAGGGTGACAGTATGTAAAAAAAAAAAAAACCATAACTATTAATATAAAAATGTAAAAAAAAAATTTTAAATTCTAATTTTTGGTTATAAACTAATTTGGTTTTTTTTTTTTTTGGTTTTTTTTTTACTAAAAAGATAACAAATTTTGGCCAAGATTTATGATTAAATATTATTTATTTGCAAAATTTTATATGAAAAATACTTTTTTTTCAAAATTTTTGGACATTTAATTTAAATAGCAAAAACAATAATAATCCCAGTGGTGAATAAATACCACCAAAATAAAGCTTTATCTGTCTAAAAAAAAAAAAAAAAAAAAAAAATGCTAAAAAATTTATATGGATACAGTGTTGCATGACCGCACAATTGTCATTCAAAGTGTGAAAGCTGAAAATTGGCCTGGACAGGAAGGGGGTAAAAGTGTCCGGACATGAAGTGGTTAAGCAATGACCACTTGTGGCTGAACCTCAGTGATTGAAGTTACTGAAATCGAATGAAAGGAAAGGGCGGGCCAGGGAGAGTCAGTCTGGGTGGAAAAGGGCTAGATGATGCTGGATGTCCTCCAGCCAGGAAATGAGGCGGGCTCTCTCTGACTTGCTGCAGCTTCTTATGCACATTGTGAAGCTCACAGTGTGCAATTTCTGTACAGAAGATGAGCCTTTACAACTGTCAAGGCTGGAGGTCAGCTGAACAAAAGAAAACCAACGCATTGACAATGTTTGTACTTTATTTAGGCTGCAGTTGGCTTTTGTTTTGTTTTCCCCACTCCATCTGTCCTCAGCACCTTCTACTCTGTACTGTAAAATCTTTGTACCATTAACATTGTCACCTTATGGAAATGCTTCTCTGATTCCTTCCTATGTTTCCATACTATAACATGTCTGTTCAATGACCAATTCATCTTCTCTTTCTCGATACTTAACCAGTTTCTTCTTCCTTCTCCTCCCCATCACATCCTCGCTGATGTTTTGTCTCCCATTTCTGTAACTGGATCCGACACCTCTCTGTCCACTCTACCCGCATGATAACCTGCATGATAACTAACACCAATTTAACCCTGCAGATGCCGAGCATGAGTTAATATCAGAGGAAGAATCTTCTCTCCCTGTAACTCAGTCCCCACCCCCGACGCCAACTGCCACTACAGGTATTTAACTGCCACCTGGAGATCCTGGTCTGGTATATCATATGTCACTTAGAAAACAATATTAGTGGTGCAATACTGGTTTGCCATATTTATATTTTTCATGTATAGCGCATTCAAACAAAAAATACGTTTGTACAGTAATCCAGAGTGTGACCTAACAACTTCCGCATGGATAGCCTTCAAGTCAGAAGCGGTCTGTGGCATTCTAACTTAAAAATATATCCAAAATATGGGCAAAAGAAGCACCTTTTTTTTTTTTCTTTTTTTTTTTTTTTGTGCATATTTTGGATATATTTTTAAGTTCATATTCAACAGACCACTTCTGACTTTCAGTATAGCATAATCTAAACCTGGTATTCTGAAGGTGTCATCCCTGACTGACATTCAGTGGCAGTATCAGAAGATATGGGACTGTACATATAACCCTCAGGAGACAAAGCCACAGTTATAAATTTACAGAGATCTATAAAATCCCAAATGCTTTATTATTGCAGCATTAAAAAAAAATAGAGGCAAGGAAAACAACTCAGATGTATAATAATAATATTTCTACAAAAAAGGGAAATAAGAGCACCTAAAGAAAATGTTAATCTGTCAGTGTGTTTCGTGGGAGTTTGTTCATCAGGACCCTCTTGAGACACAACTCCAAAATGTTTTTCAAAGAACAACACACACTAAACAATACAAAAAGCTATACTGTGTGTGTATGTATATGTATGTATGTGTATATGTATGTTTGTATGTATGTATATATATATATATATATATATATATATATATATATATATTATATTACACACACTGCTCAAAAAAATAAACGCAAGAACTACAATAAATGTGTGGGGGGGTGTGTGTATATGTATATACATATATATATTCTCAAAAAAATGAAAGGAACTCTTTTTAATCAGAGTATAGCATCAAGTCAATGAAGCTCCTGGGATATTGATCTGGTCAGGTAAGTAGCAGAGGGGGTTGTTAATCAGTTTCAGCTGCTTTGGTGTTTATGAAATTAACAAGTGCACTAGATGGGCAACCATGAGACAACCCACAAAACAGGAATGGTTTTACAGGTGGAGGCCACTGACAATTTTTTCCCGACTCCTCCTCTTTTCTGACTTTTTTTTTTCCACTAGCTTTGTACTTGTCTAGGGCCAGTGTCACTACTGGTAGAATGAGGTGATACCTGGACCCTACAAAGGTTGCACAGGCAGTCCAACTCATCCAGGATGGCACATCAATACGTGCCATTGCCAGAAGGTTTGCTGTGTCTCCCAGCACAGTCTCAAGAGCATGGAGGAGATTCCTGGAGACAGGCAGTTACTCGAGGAGAGCTGGACAGGACCATAGAAGGTTCTTAACCCATCAGCAGGACCGGTATCTGCTCCTTTGTGCAAGGAGGAACAGGATGAGCCCTGCCAGAGCCCTACAAAATGACCTCCAGCAGGCCACTGGTGTGGACCAAACAATCAGAAACAGACTTCATGAGGGTGTCCTGAGGGCCCAACGTCCTCTAGTGGGCCCTGTGCTCACTGCCTGGCGCCATAGAGCTCAATTGGCATTTCCCATTGAACACCAGAATTGGCAGGTCCACCACTGGCACCCTGTGCTTTTCACAGATGAGATCAGGTTCACCCTGAGCACATGTGACAGACGTGAAAGGGTCTGGAGAACGTTATGTTGCCTGCAACATGGTTCAGCATGACCGTTTTGGTGGTGGGTCAGTGATGGTCTGGGGAAGCATATCCATGGAGGGACACACAGACCTCTACAGGCTAGACAATGGTACCCTGACTGTCATTGGGTATCGGGATGAAATTCTTGGACCCATTGTCAGACCCTACACTGGTGCAGTGGGTCCTGGGTTCCTCCTGGTGCACAGCAATGCCCGGCCTCATGGGGAGAGAGTATGCAGGCAGTTCCTGGAGGATGAAGGAATTGATACCATTGAATGGCCCCCACTCTTGCCTGACCTAAATCCAATAGAACACCTTTGGGATGTCATGTTTCGGTCCATCCGACGACGCCAGTTTGCACCACAGACTGTCCAGGAGCTCAGTGATGCCCTGGTCCAGATCTGGGAGGAAATACCTCAGGACACCATCCATCCTCTCATTAGGAGCCTCCCCCGACGTTGTCAGGCATGCATACAAATACATGGGGGCCATACAAACTACTGAGGACCATTCTGAGTTGCTGCAATGAACTTTCAGCAAAATGGACTAGCCTGCTGCATCATTTTTTCACTTTGATTTTCGGATTTTCTTTTTATTCAGTCCTCTATAGGTCGATCATTTCCATCAAACTATGGGGAACCTTTACATTCCTAACACATTACCCCGTCCATATCAGTATAGAGATCCAGCAGGAGATTTTTTCCCCATTGAGATCTGATGTGTTTTCAAAGTGTTCCTTTCATTTTGTTTTTGAGCCGTGTAGTTCTATAGGATTTAAAGGGATACATTTTTTTTGTGCAGTGTGTATACAAACACACATAAAGGACGACAATAACAAAGTTGTTGAGATAAAAATCAAAAGAAAAGAAAAACAACACATACACTACGGTTCCATTCACACTTGTACGACGCCAAAGTCCTATGACTTTGGAGTACAAATTAGATGAACTTTGATGCAACTTTTGACACAACTTTGGATGGGCTCAACTTTGATACGCCTGTTGCATGTATAACATTCAGGTGCAACTTTCATATGACTTTTGAGGGTTTACATTGCGGTCTAGGGCACTCACGTTGCATAAAAGTCATACCAAAGTAGTGCATGAGCTACTTTGAAGTTGCTGCAACCGTAAAGTCATATATATTTGAATGGTCATTGGAATACATAGGGTACTACTTGTCATGCAACTTGAGTGTCCAAAGTTGCATGACAAGTTGCACAAGTGTGAATAGAGCCTGAATACAAAAAGCAATCTACATACGCATACATACAAGTATATACAGGACAATAATAAAATACAATCTCCAAGAAAGAAAGCTGTCCATACCGCTCAAATGGGGGGAAAAATAAAAAAAAGCCGTATGGACAGCTTTCTGTCTTGGAGATTGTTTTTTGTTATTACTGATCTGTATATACTTGTATGTATGTGTTTATATATTTTTGCTTTTTGTATTGTTTAGAGTATGTGGGTTTTTTTTTTTTGTTTTTTTTGTTCTTTTATCTTTTTTTGTTTGTTTTATGTTTTTTGTTTTTTTTATAATATTTTTTAGAATTTTATCAACTTTTTGTCACTATTATTGGCCTGTATGTGTGAAAATACAGTGGGAAAATTAGTATTGAGCACATTACCATTTTTCTTGGTACATTTATGTAACAGAACCTGCCCCAGACTGTGCTTGGGTACTTCCGTTACAATACCACTTCCCCGTCTGAACACCGACCACAGACACCACAGCCCACCAAACAAGACTAGACGACACCAGTCTTAAAGTAAAACCAGAGTAGACTCGTTTATTTTAACACAGATACAAGATATATACATTCAAGGGAACAACCCCCCTTCCCTGCATAATGACACAGGGTGGGGCAATCAACATTTAGGAACAAGAGACACACCAACAGACAGTCCAATCAGGAGGGAGGGCTGCTGGAGACACCCCCAACAACCCCCCCCCCCCCCCCACAAGCCCAATACACATACATCCCATAATAGTTTGCTCCCAAACAAGACACAATAGAACAATGGGATGCAGCCACATGACATTGAACAATCAACAACCCCCCACCCCAATATTAGGACAGATCACCCTGTACCCCTAACAGGTACAGGGTGACTTACACATAAGAAGGATATGGGGAGCTGAGACAGGGGTCTCCCCACCTCTCCAAAGGGTGCTGTGTTCCATGGGCCTCCCACCCAAAGTGACTCTATTTCTAAAGGTGCTATTAACTTGAAAATTTCCCATGACAGTAACAACCCATGAAAACCATACATGCAAATAACCAAAAATATCAGTTCAGAAATTATGTGTAATAAGATAGAATGACACAGGGAAAAAGTATGGAACACATGAACTGAAATGTATTTAATACTTCATACAAAATCCTTTGTTGGTAATGGCAGCTTCAAGAAGCCACCTTTTCTGAACATTCCTGTCCCATCGGGGCGGTGTGCAGTGCAGAGAGAGAGCAACTGACTTTGTTCCTCTCCCTCTGTGATATCCGAGACCAGAACCAAAAATTGGATGTTGTATTGTAAAATTCATTATTGTGTGATGAAAAAAAAAAATTAAACACCCAACATTTTATTCTTTATGGTCTCTGATTAAAAAAATATATAGTGTTTGGGGGTTCTGAGTAATTTTTCTGGCAACAAATTGCTGAATTTCACATGTAAGAGAAATGTCAGAATTGGCCTGATGGTAAAGTCGTTAATGGAGCCACCGTCTGCCACCATGAATGAACACTTCCGTTTTACTAATTTTACATTTCTGCCTCCTCAGAACACCTGGAGGACGCAGTGTTTCAGTGCGATTCTCCCATTATACTGAACGGTAAGGAAGGCGTCAGACACGAGGCCGATGAAGACCTGACCATGCGCGTACACCAGCTCAGTGTCGGCGACACCGTGGAAATCACAGTCCGGACCACGGAGAAGATCATCGAAGGGGAACTGACCCCTGAAGGTTCTCCATCCAAATCCCCCAACAAAAAGAAGAAGAAATTCCGTACTCCATCCTTCCTGAAGAAGAACAAAAAGAAGGAAAAATTGGAGGCGTAATGGGTCGCCAAGATGGGGTGCTTCAAAGTGGGAACCGTAGGCAACACCAGTTTTGTGCCGGATGGACGTTGCATGGTCCTGAGTTGCAGCGGGTTTGAATTTCCAACTTTCTACCGCACCGGCTTTTCAAGGTGCACCAGAGAAAGTTGATCCTTCAGCCTTATCTCCATGCTTCTTCACCACCCAGTTCTGCCTAGAAGACA
Source organism: Staurois parvus (assembly GCF_062004578.1). Lineage (NCBI taxonomy): Eukaryota > Metazoa > Chordata > Amphibia > Anura > Ranidae > Staurois > Staurois parvus. The sequence continues at coordinate 1,169,685 of NW_028318707.1, read as the reverse complement.
TTCAGCCCATGCCATGGTAACCCCTCTCTCTGGACTGTTAGCAGAACCAGCTCCTTACTCTCATATGTTTCATGCTACAAAAAAGACACGAAAAATAGAAACCAGTGTGGGTGTTTTTTGTTTTTTTTGGTTTTTTTGTTTAGTTTTTTTTAACTGAGCAACAACTTATTTTCTTAAAAGTTACGTGGCTGCAAGCACATCCAAAATAAACCCAAATTGGGTGTGTACTCAAAATATATGCTCATCCATGATTTTTGTTTTGTCTAGTCTGTTTTTGATTTGGGGAGGTTTTATTTTTTTTTATTTTTTTTTTTATTTTTTTTATTTTGGTTAAGCATAAACTGGAAGAAAGTATCCTTTATGATTGTATTTTCAGAGTACAGAGGAGCCTAGATATACTGTCTGATATGCTGCACCCGAGAAATTTTAGAATGTGATAATACAGTTGCTCTTAGCTTGTTCCTTTAAAAGAATGGGAAATATAAATATTTTTATTCTATTTTTTTTTTTTTTAAATATACAGCAACTGCAATCCCTTTTAAAGAAATTATATATAAACTTTCTTTTCTACTTCAGTATGAGTACTGGGCTGTGATGGTCCATTTAAATGGACATATAGAGCATTCATTTCAGGTCTTTTTAGGGGGGGGGGGGAGGGGTTTGCCCACAATGTAACATGTCTTTATTTACCCTCATTAAAGTTATACCTTTTTCCATGGAATGTTAGTATCCAGCAGCACTCCAGGTACTGAGTAAATGCAAATTCCAGCATGCCCTGTTGTGTTGCCCAAGCCTTTTATTGTAAATAGTTTAGAACTACAAGCTCAATCAATGTAGGCGTTGGAATTTTATACTGGAAAAATAATTCATTTTAGGGTTTTTTTTTTTTTGCCAAATATCTCATTTTACCAATTTGCTGCCAAAGGGCTCCTTTAAAAAATATATTGCACAATAAAGTCAAGGGGTGTTGGTAGAGTGTTTAGTAGAATTTTTTTCTCACTTGTGTGGCGTCCTTTTTTTTTTTTTTTTTACATTTTCTTTTTCAACATTGAACTGCACATAAATAGATCAAAACTTTGCTGTGCTTGGATGTAATAGTAGACCTATAGAATGCCTCTTTGCCAGATATTAAATTTTTTTACGTGCTCACGAAGATTTTAGAATGTACAGCTTACACCAAATGTGGATATTTTTTTTGGCAAAAGAAAAAAAATAAAAATTTAAAAGAGTTGCAGGGAATTCTAGTTTAAAAAAAAAAATGAAAGAATTTCTATATTATTTTTGCACTTGGTGTTAGGTCTTAGGTCTCTCGAGTGTGCCACAAAGTTTGGTAATAAAAAAAAATTAGGTTAGGGGAGGGGGAAGACTCTATTTTTATTAGGAATTAAAGTACTTTCTAGAAAGAATAAAATAAACTCCAAATGGAAACAGAATTTGATATTACTGTTCAGTGGTTATGAATTTCAGAGTTTACAGGTATGTGAAGATTTCATGAAGAGATGGTTTTCGGTTAGTGTAGGCAGTATTGTATGCTGTGATAGTCCTAGTTGCAGGAAGGTAGAATAGAGGCAATACCATTTGTTAGCTATGTAGATACAATAAAGTGAGGCCAGGGGCGGACTGACCATTCGAGCACTCGGGCACTGCCCGAGGGCCCAGGGTCAGTAGTGGGCCCCATGAAATGCCCCTGGTACCTGTGTTTTGTTTTGTTTTTGTTTTGTTTTTGTTTTTTGGGGGGTTTTTTGGGTTTTTTGTTTTTTTGTTTTTTGTTTTTTTATAGGCTTTTTTGAGTGTGGGCAAGGACACAGGAGCCCCATGATCCCCTATTTCACGGGGGGCCCCATGAGTTGTCAGTCCGCCCCTGTTTGAGGCCATATGCGTTATTTATTACAGACACTTCTAAAGCGCCAATTTACATAAGAATAAATGTCGCTTCCCAGTTATGAAAATCCAACAAGCTTTATTGAAAGCTACACACATTCCTGCTGACGCGTTTTATCTCCTATCTGTGGCTTCATCGTAGATTTATTGACTACAGTTAAAATCAAGTCGGGGGCGAAATGCATTGGCAGAGGGGAACACATGGAGTGCCTCTGCGACATGTTCAATAAAGCTTGTTGAATTTTTGTAGCAAGGAAGGAATGCGCAACCTTGCATTTATTACATTTAGGGCTCGTTCACACCATTGAGCTGTGTTCTGCATGACCATGTGAATGGGGCACCGCCACCAAAGCAAAAAATACAGGTCTAAATTTTTGTTCCATTGCAGTGTATTGGCAGTCCATTCAAAATGAATGGGCTATCAACGTAACGTGTGTTAATGTACTGCAGTGCAACTGGCAGATTTGAAGGGGTCCCTAAAAGCATGGCCTCTATTTTTACCTTCCAGTTAGTGTACGGTAGGATATCATTTTTTTTTTTTTCTTGGTTCGCAAATTAGAAGGTTCAGTAAGCAAGGAATTTTTTTTATTTTTGTTTTTTTTTTTGCAGATAATTGAAAGAGTTATTGAGAGGTTAGAAAAATGCAAGAATAAATTTTATTTTTTTAATAATGCCAAAGATGCCCAGACTTATTTTACAAAAATAAAAAAAACACAAGGTTCTGTTGAACCTCAATATGAATTTTTTTGTTTTTAAATTTGAATTCCTGATTTGTATTTTGGTGCATGTTGTAGTTGCGTTCATCTCGCCAGCTTCCGTTGTAATTTTGTTCTTTTATTCATCTGTGAATAGCATTAATATGTTCGATTTTTTTTTTTTTCTCCCCTCTTCTTGTTCAGAGTGTTTAATTCAGAGTCTCCTGAGAAAAGCTGGACGGTTACCTTTTATTAAGAATACACTTGGTCATTTAATTAAAGTTTCAATTTCATTCTTTGTTGAAATTACAAAGCGATTGAATGGCGGTTTCAGTCCACAGAAAGGAGATGGTATAAAATTGCAGAAAATCAGGTCTCTTTCAATAAATAACCATACATTTTTTTTCCCTATTCAATTCCATTTCAATAAACTGTAGAAGATTGTAAACTTTTTTTTTTTCCCAGTTTAGAATGCAAAATCGAGCATATTTTTGGTAGGTCGCTCTAATATCTGGGTTGGTAGATTGTTCAGTTTCTTATAATCGTATTTACAATTTGTCATTGGGTCGAAAAACTGATGGAATGACTTGAAATTCGCTACATGTATGACCAGCTCTACACTTCAGCCATGCCTTCTCTTGAAGCTGCATTGTTTTGGTTTGTGCAACTAAAATCCAATGTTTGGGAGGAAAAAAAATTTGTAAATTTTAGAAAAAATTTAAATGACTGCCAAAATTAAAAAAAAAATGGTATAATGTACCATATAATTTAAGTATTTGCAAAATGGGCACCATGTTAAGATATTTTAGTTTTTTTGTTTTTTTTTTTCCCTGGTGAAGTTTAAATTCTAAAATTTGTATATTTAAAAAAAAAAAAAGGCAGCCTATTATAATCTGTATATTCATAAATTGTATTTTGCCTTATTCTTTCACCTGTAATATTTTAATTAACTTTGGTGCTTCGATTGGGTGAAAATTTCAGCTCTTCCAGCACACGTACGATGATTAAACTTAAAGTGGAACTGTGGGCAAAAATTTAAAATTGCAAATATGATGCGGTCTGTTTTTGTTTTTCCCCTTGTAACATACTGTGATCACCTGTTGATTTTGTCAGCAGATCAGTTGTGTTTCCACTTCCATTACCAGGCCAAGCTGTCCAGAAAAAGTGTAATTTATAAGGGTTGGGGCGAATCTTCTAACACAACTCGGAGATGCTTATAACAGTCAACTTTTATTTATAAGTTTGATGCCCAAAGGGAAAATATTTGTCTTTTACTTAAAGTCCATTTAAGACTACCCTGTCCCCGTGGTGACAACAGTGTGGCACAATTTCACTGCAGAACGTGGAGTGTTGTCACCCTGTTTAAAGGAAGTGGAAAAATAACAGATCCGCCTACAAGATCAACAGATAATAAAACTATAGACTGAGCTCAGAAAGCTGCTCAAAGCCAGGGATTCCATTCACATGATCCAGTTGGAGGAGTGCAGGGTGTCAGTATGCCCATCCAGAAGAATGTGTGCAGTAAATAGAGAAAATGCCTCTCTCCCAGCCTGCCACTATAACCTGTGTATGAGGATCGGCTTCAGTCTACATGTCTCTGCCAAGAAACCGCGCCCACTAATGCGTTTCACTGCCGATGGGCAGGGCAAAACGCGTCGGTTGCCGTGATCTCTTGGCGGATAATAAAAGTATGTTACAGGGGAACTTGGAAAAACAAAACATCTATGTTAATTCTTTTGACAGGGTGCATGTTTTGTTTTGTTTTTTGCCCACAGTTCTGTTTTAGCAGCTATCTGAACAGAATTTTTAGCAACAACATTTGAGAAGTGCTGTAAATACAGCAAATTCTATTTTTTACTGGAAAATATTGCAGGACACGCCTGAAAGGACTTGTTCAAAAAAAAGTATTTTTTTTTTTTTCTATGTATACTATATTTTAATCCATTGGTTAGAAACTGGATTAGAATTGTAACCGCTTCCATTGTTGATGCATTACCAGTGCATTAGGTTCCAATTTTGTGAGATGCCTTTTGAATATTGCTTTATCTCAAATGCGTTGAGTTTTTTTTTTTTCGTGTGTTATTTTTACGTTGTATTACAACTTGTAGGAACAAGAGTCTGTGAACTATGCTACATATAACTTTTTTTTTTCTAAATAATTAAAAAAAAAATATACAGAAATGTCTATATAAATATATATCTATATGGATGCAATGTTCATAAATATTTTTTAAAAATGCGATCTCATGCTGTATGCACCTTCCACCCCCCTCCTTTCTCTGCAAATGCCTCTGTATTCCTGCTTCAGCCTAAAGAATGAGCCATTTGGAATTCTGTCCTGTGGAAATATATATATATATATATATATATATATATATATATATATAATGTTACCCTGAAATTTGCCGATAGTTGTATTGCTAATTAATGTTGGATCACAAATAAAACAGTATTTTAAGTAGAGAAATTTTTGTAATTTCACCTTTTTAATAAAGATGAGTTAATCTTGGAATTTCAGAGTTTTTGTATGTTTGATGTAGATTGTGGTGTCTCTGATTATAGAGGGGCTTATTCGGTTTTAGAATTTGTGGTGCGGAATCCAAAAAACAGACCAATTTGCATAAAAGACTTACTATATGGCCAAAAGTTGGTGGACATTACTGTCTGACCATCACAAGACCATGGTCATTAATATGGAGCTCCCTTCCCCTCTCTTCTAGGAAGGCTTTCCATGAGATTTTGGAGTGTTTCTTTTGAAAATGTTGTGCCCGTTCAACCAGAAGAGCATTTGTGAGGTACTGATGTCGGAGAAGACCTGGCTCATAAATGCCAATTCAATTCATCTGACCCTGTTCATGTTCAGTAGGGTTGAGCTCTAGGTTCTGTGTAGGCCACCCAAGTTCCTCCCCAACTAACCTGGTCAACCCATGTCTTTTATGTGCAGACATTCTAAAACAAGGGTCTTCTTTAAGGGAAGTGTGGAATGGTCTAATACTTCTTTGTATGCTAATGTTGGTCTACAGCAGAGGGCTCCAAACTTTCTAAACAAAGGGCCAGTGTACTGTTCATCAAACCTTAGGGAGGCAGGACTGTGGCCAGTGGGAGCAGAAAATACTCCAGCGTCAGTGGCTGTAAACAATGCCTCAGGCTTGGTGGTTAGTGGAATAAAACCATTTCATGACATTGGTGGTCAGTAGAAGGAGGAATAGTGCCCTATCATTGGAATTAGTTGGTGTCCGTGGAAGAAATGCTGCCAAATAGTGGTCAGTGGGAGGAATGCTGCCTCATTGTTTGTATCGTGTGAGTATTCATGCCCCATCATTGGTGTCAGTGGGGTGATAGTCCCCCATTGTTGGTGTCAGTAGGAAAAATCGTGCCCCATCGTTGATATCAGTGGGAGGAATAATGCCCCCTTGTTGGTGTCAGTGGGAAGAATAATTCCACACTGTTGGTGTCGCTAAAGGAATGGGGTTTCGTTTTTGTTAGTGGCAGGAATAACCTGGACCATGGACCTGTTTAAAGGCAAGCAAAGGGCTGCAGTTTGGAGACCACTGGTCTACAGAGACTGCTTGCGTTTATGCACATGGTTTTGAAATGGGATGTCCAAGAAGCTCATATAAGTGTGATGGTCAGGTGTCCACTTTTTGGCCATATAGTGTACAGCAGATTTTCCCAACCAGGGTACCATGGAAATCTAGGGTTCCTCCAGAGGTTACTAGGGGTTCCATGAGCAATTTCTACCTCTCGGATAAGTTCCCACTGACACCATTGATCTTTTTGGAGATCTGTAAGGGGGAAATTCTTCCCCACAAGTGTAAGGAGCATTCTTCCCACTGACCTTCACACGAATGTATGAGTCGTAGATATAGTAATTTTTAGCAGGGGTTTCCAGAGACCGGAAAATTATTTTAAGGGTTCCTCTGTGTTGAGAAGGCTGGTGTACAGTTTTTTCATTATCCATGCAAGCAACATTCGATTGTGGATCCTTTTGGCTGTACACAGGATTGTCCGCTAGGTGGCATCCAAAAAGCTGTTTTGTTTGCATTGCAATGAACCATGAACTTCTCCTAACAGGCACACGCATGCAGGGGAAATTGACAAAACCGTAAAATAACGCATAATAGGGACATGTACTGGGTCTCCGTTTTTCTTTGCTGGATCTACTATACATTTACCTACAGTCCATAAAAAAAAAAAAAAAACTTATCTGCAGCTATCCACAACCAGGGTTCTTCCAGAGGTTGCTCGGGGTTCTGTGGCTGATTCACTTCCCATCTGCATAGATCCGGAGCCAACACCACTTGGCAGCACCAGATGCATGACACCAATTATCTTTTTTACTGTATAAAGTTGGCATTCTGACAACCGATGTACTGGCTGCCAAAGTAAGGAGCATTTTTTCCCACAGACCCACACTAAATTGGTTTTAACAGGAATTCCCCAAGACCCAAAAATTATTTTAAGGGATCCTCTTTTGTAAAAGGTTGAGAGGCTGTTAAAGTGTACTTTTGTTTCTGGATAGAGTGGCGTAGTGTTAGAACCTCTGTCGTGTTTTTTTTTTTTTTTTTTTTAATTTCTGTTCTATGGCCAGCTGCGGATGGATAGACTGAATGCTGTATACCTGTGCTTAGGGCCCTGTGCATTCAGAGATGAATGCATAGAAAGCAGAAGACCTGCATTCTGGATATTCCTCTCCAACCTGGGTACCACGTGGTACAGAACTAGGCTGCAGCCTGCCATAGACCCTCCTGGGTTCACTACAATGCTGGGAGGAACTCACTGCAGCCAGATGTCCCTGTGTGCAGTGGCCTTACTCTAACGTTTATGGCCATACATTATACAATTTTCTTTTTCAAGTTTCCTTTAGCGTTACCAAAACCACTTATAGAAAAATACCACCACAGGGAAAACATTTTTTGGACTTTACTGGCACCAAGAAGGACTTTTTAAGACCATTTAACATCAATGTATTAATACAAACATACATAGTAACTATGTTTATAGGCGTTACTTGTACCAGATAGCCGTATTGGGGCAAGTTGTTATCATTGGTTACCACCGTATTGTATGTGCCAAGTCCTTAGAAACGATGTGTAAGTAGCCAGGAAAATTTGATGGGAAAAAAGTTGTAACTTTATGGTATATCCTGGTTGTATTTAGTATATTTTTTGTAATATCTGTTAGATCTTTTCAGATAAATCACTTACTCTTTTTTTTTCAAGGAGGTCCTGAAGAAGAAATTATTGCAAGATGCGTTAACCTCGTGAAATCTTGCATTGAGCAGTGATTTATATATTGATATAATTGTAGAGATACCTCCACTATAGCAGTTTGTACTTTGAGGGAAGGCACATTTGTCCGATGGGGGGGCGGGGGTCTTTTAATGTATGTTTTAATTAATAAATTGATGTTTAATGGTCTTCAAATGGTGCAAGTCCTTCTTGGTACCAGTAAAGTGCACAAAATAAAATTTCCCTTTGGGGGTATTTTTCTAGAAGTAATTAGGATGTTCTTCGATTTGCAATCAGGCAGGTCCTTACACTGCATAGTTGAAGGTAAATCTAAAGAAAATTGTATAATGTATGGCCAGCCTTAGATTTAAATATCTGCACACCATTGGGGCGAATTCTGCTTGCTTCCTGTCCTGGTGACACCCTGTTATGTAGGGCGTTAGCGATGCATGAAATCTCCCTATGGATTGATGACTTTCATATTACATGTCATGTTTTTTTGTTTTGTTTTTTTTTTTGGGGGGGGGGGGGATTCATTCTAATTTGCTATTGGCACTTACAGTTGTGTTCAAAATAATAGCAGTCAGACATCACTAACCTGATCACTATTTCTATATGGCAAATAATTTCCTAGCAGGTGTAGTAGAGTAATAGAAGTCCAACAGACCCAACAGTCATGACATGCATGCTGCTGATTCTGTGTCATTGAATCACTAATTGAAAGGGGCATGATCAAAATAATAGCAGTGTGGAGTTCTATTAGTGAGGTCATTCATTCTTTGAAAAACAGGTGGCAATTATTGCCCTTATTTAAGGAAGGAAGGCAGCAAAGGTTGTACATGCTGGTTACAGTGCATTTCTCTCTGAAATTCTGAGGAAAATGGGTCGTTCCAGACATTGTTCAGAAGAACAGCGACCTTGATTAAAAAGTTGATTGGAGAGGGGAAAATATATAAAGAAGTGCAGAAAATGATCGGCTGCTCAGCTAAAATGATGACAAATGCTTTAAAATGGCAACCAAAACCTGAAAGACATGGAAGAAAACAAAAAACTACCATTCGAATGGATAGAAGAATAGCCAAAATGGCAAGGACTCAGCCAACAATCAGCTCCAGGAAGATGAAAGAAGGTGTGACGTTCCCTGTGAGGACTGTTACAATTAGAAGACGCCAATGTGAAGCCAAGCTATCTGCAAGAAGCCCCCGCAAAGTCCCACTGTTGGAAAAAAGACATGTGCTGAAGAGGTTACAATCTGCCAAAGAGCACATTGACTGGCCTAAAGAGAAATGGCGCAACATTTTGTGGACTGATGAAAGTAAGATTGTTCTTTTTGGGTCTAGTGGGCGGAGACAGTTTGTCAGAAGACCCCCAAACACTGAATTCAAGCCACAGTACACTGAAGACAGTGAAGCATGGTGGTGCAAGCATCATGATATGGGGATGTTTCTCATACTACGGTGTTGGGCCTATTTATCACATACCGGGGATCATGGATCAGTTTGAATACATCAGAATACTTGAAGAGGTCATGCTGCCTTATGCTGAAGAGGAAATGCCCTTGAAATAGGTGTTCCAACAAGACAACGACCCCAAACACACCAGTAAACGTGCAACATCTTGGTTCCAGACCAACAAGATTGATGTTATGGAGTGGCCAGCCCAATCCCCGGATCTTAATCCAATAGAAACCACTTGCACAGTGCTTTACATATACACGGCTCAAAAAAAAAAATTAAATGAACACTTTGAATACACATCAAATCTCAATGGGGAAAAAGAATCTAATGTGTTTAGGAATGTCAGGATGCCCCATCGTTTGATGTAAATGAAAATGATGGATCTACAGAGGACTGAATTAAGACACCCTGAAAATCAAAGTGGAAAAATGATGCAGCAGGCGAGTCCATTTTGCTAAAAATTTAATTGCAGCAACTCAAAATGGTCCTCTATAGTTTGTATGCCCCCCTGACAACGTTGGGGCATGCTCCTAATGAGATGACGGATGGTGTCCTGGGGGATATCCTTCCAGATCTAGACCATCACTGAGCTCCTGGACAGTCTGAGGTGTAACCTGCCGGCATCGGATGGACCGAAACATGATATCGCAGAGGTGTACTTTTGGATTTAGGTCAGGTGAGTTTGGGGGCCATTGGTGGACCTGCCAGTTCTGGTGTTCATTGGCAGTGGCAAACCCATGGAGACACAGGAACAACAAGCAAACTCCAGGCAGGTTGTGCAATGGTTAGGATTCAAACCAACAACCCTAGTGCTGCTAGGCGGAAGTGCTGACCACTTGGCCACTGTGCTGCCCACAGTCCTTTCTAAGATCTTTGGCAAAAAATAAATGCAGCATTTATAATCTTTTAGCATTGCACAGGGTCCTGCAGACTGTTTCTCTAGCTCAGGTATGGGGCTGGAGGAAGTACCAATGGCTGGTTTGCATCCCACAATTAATCTTTTCTCATGTATGTTTTGCCATTGTATAATAATCAGGTGACCTTTCCCCCATGGAAGAATCATTTAAATATTACTGACCACATTCTTTATTAGTGGTGGTATCTCAACGCAATGGGTAGCCTGAGGTCATTATCCTTCCTCCATTGGCTTGTTCTGAAATGGCCAACACACCTAATCTTCCAGTGACCCCCTACTAGTTTCTTGGCATTGTGTGGTGACCTCGGCAGCCATTGTTCAGCATTGGTTGTCCAGGCCATAAAACAAGGCCTTTATGACGCAGGTTTTATTAGCTGAGTCATCATTGGGGGGTTCAAGGGAAGGACAGTTGGGGATCAAAAGTTCACTCCGGGCCATAAATTTCCCGAATAATAAACCAGCACATGTTGTTTACCCCGCTGCGGCTGCATTCCAAGGGTCTGATTAAACATGCCATGTTGTCCAAATACACGCAAGGTCAGCGACAACCTGAGCTTTGACTTTTTATTGAATGCATTGGCTGTTCTGGTGCATCTAACATTTTTCACAGCACTAGTGGGAAGTCCTGACATTACTATAACCTAATGATCAGACTCCATGTTGTGATGCAGAACGTCAAACTCCCCAGACCTACTCTATGCATTGTGCAGGTACATTGCCAACAGTTAAACTGTCATCACAGTGAATCTATGGACTTTGCCAGGGATGCCTATAGTCCTCTCTCGAGCAATGCCACCTGTCAAACTCGCCCATATACTCACTCAACCACAAGCCAACCATTTGGCTCACAGTTGCCTTGCTCCCTCAATGTAAAATTGCAGCTTGGCAATTAAGAAAAAAAATTTAAATAAAAATTAAGTAAATAAAACCCAATACATGGAAGTCAGGAAGTAACAAAAGCTTCACCAAAATGCCTGTCAGCTGCTGCTATGCTAACCTCTGAAAAGTGATCCACCATGGATAGCTTTTTAGAGAGCAGTAGCTTACCGCGAGTGTGAAGAAGCCTTATAATTACTTCTCACTCTGAGCCCTCGCCATCCTCCCATACAATGCAAGGCTATTGGTCATGCATTTTATATGGTAGCATCAGTGTGCCACCTTAGGGAACAAGTTTCAAGGGACCAGTGGCAGAGTGTAAACCAAACTTTCTAAAAAAGGGCCGGTTTAATGTCCTTCAGACTTTAGGAGGACCAGAGTGGCCAGTGGGAGTAGAAAATGTCCCAGCGTCCGTTAAAAAAAATGACATAGTGCTTGTACTCAGTGGATTCATAGGTTCAGGTCAGGCGAGTGTGCTGGCCAATCAAGCACAGTAATCCCACAGTCATTGAACCCGGTTTTGGTGCTTTTGGCAGTGTAGGCAGGTAGTAGGCAGGTAGTAGTAGTCAGCATCCCCATAAAGCTCATCTGCAGAAGGAAGCATGAAGTGCTCCAAAATCTTCTGGTAGACGGCTGCGTTGACCCTGGACTTAATGAAGCACAGTGGACCAACACCAGCAGATGACATGGCTCCCCAAATCAACACAGACTGTGGAAACTTCACACTGGACTTCAAGCATCTTGCAGTGTGTGCCTCTCCATTCTTCCTCCATACTTGGGGTCCTTGGGCCTCTCCATTCTTCCTCCATACTCGGGGTCCTTGTGCCTCTCCATTCTTCCTCCATACTCGGGGTCCTTGGGCCTCTCCATTCTTCCTCCATACTCGGGGTTTTTGGGCCTCTACATTCTTCCTCCATACTCGGGGTCCTTGGTTTCCAAAGGAGATGCAAAAGTTGCTCTCATCAGAAAAGAGGACTTTGGACCGATGAGCAACAGACCAGGTCTGCTTTTCTTTAGCCCAGGTAAAACGCTTCTGACGTTTGTTGTTCAGGAGCGGCTTGACAAGAGGAATATGACATTTGAAGCCCATGTCCAGGATCCGTCTGTGTGTGGTGGCTCTTGATGCTCTGACTCCAGCCTCAGTCCACTCCTTGTGAAAGTCCCCAACACTTTTGAATGGCCTTTTCCTGACAATCCTCTCCAGGCTGAGGTCATCCCTGCTGCTTGTGCACCTTTTTTCTTCCACACTTTTCCCTTCCACATAACTTTCTATTAATGTGCTTTGATACAGCACTTTGGGAACATCCAACTTCTTTTTCAATTACCTTTTGAGGCTTTCCCTCCTTATGGAGGGTGTCAATGATGGTTTTCTGCACAACTGTCAGGTCAGCAGTCTTTCCCATGATTGTGATTCCTACTGAACCAGACTGAGAGACCATTTAAAGGCTCAGGAACCCTTTGCAGGTGTTATGGCTTAATTAGCTGATTAGAGTGGGACACTTTGAGCCGAGAATATTGCACCTTTTCACAATATTCTCATTTTCTGAGATTGGGGATTTGGGGTTTTCATGAGCTGTAAGCCATAATCACAATGACAAATCACGGCTTGAACTATCTTGCTTTGCATGTAATGAGTCTATCTCATATATTAGTTTCACCTTTTAAGTTGCATTACTGAAAAAAATTAACTTTTACACGATATTCTAATTTTTTGAGTTTCACCTGTAAGTGAGTGTAAGTTACAAACGTGGGAGAAAAAAAAATAAATAAGTGGTCGTGCAATTGTGCACTGGCTAGGCCCTGAGGCCTGTGGCACAAAAATTGTTCTGGACTTAGCAAAAAGGCCTAGCCTTAAAAAGGCACAGTGCAGAAAAGTGTTTGGAACAGTGACCATGTGCACTTTTCACATGTGGGATCCCACCCACATGTGCTACTAAGAGCATCCCTGAGGTGACCACTCCCAGGGGGCACTGCCCTGCGGACTCTCTGCCTCCCCGGTCCCTTGGCCTGACAAGATAGATCTATTCAAATAAAGAGGAACTGGGCTCCATCCGGTTTTCCTGGGGGAACTACTTCCGGGCACCACGGTTTCTGGTCCAGCCGGTAGAAGTGCCATACAGCCAATCATTCTCACCAAAAAGCAAGAATAACCATGGAGCACCCCTACTGGACACTGATAAGAACAGATTCTTTTTTTTTTTTAAGTCCGCAAACGTGCAACTATAACGTAAAACCCGTAAGTGTTCACAAAAAAAGTGCAAGTGCAAAACACCACACGAAAAAGTGCACTTAGGGGTGTGCTTTGTCCTTCCCCTAAAGGGGCTGGACTGCTACCCTGATCCCCCGGGGCACAAAGCTCCTGACAGGGACAAGGTTCCCATTTGGTCCTCCTGGCCAAAAGGCCTGGTGGACCACCATTCCTTGTGTCCAGCCGAAGCCGGACACCCAGTACTTGGTCAGGGGGCTCTCCCGAAGAGAAAACCCCCTAGGGACAGGGGAGGAAGGAACCAAAAGGCCACGCATCCTCCCCCTAGACTTCAGGGCAAGCCCGAGGACCCACACCCTCCATCCTGTGAGGAAAACACACACATAAGTAAAGAAAAAGTGACAAAACGTGGGAGGTGTTAAATAAATAGAAAATAAAAAAGTGGTCGTGCCAAATAGTGCACAGACCAGGCCCTGAGGCCTGTAGCAAAAATTGCCCTGATCCTAGCCATAAGGCCTGGTCCTAAGGGCACTGTGCAGAAAAAGTGGTAAATCAGTGACCATGTGCCATTTTCACACTGTGGGGTCCCACACCCAGGTGTTACTAGTGGCACCCCTGAGGCGACCACTCAGGGGGCACTGGTTTGCAGACTCTCTGCCTTACTGACCCCTGGCCAGACAAGGTAGATCCGTCCAAAACAGGAGGAACTGCATACTCCTTCCATACTCAACAAGTGTGGGATTATTCAAAAACAATATGCAAATTTTTCCACCCACAAAACCCCTACTCATGGTCACTCTAATTTGCATGCCCCGACACTGATCCAACAGATCACCCCTCCCATGATCACCTACTTCCATCAATAATTTTTTTTTTAAGTCCGCAAACGTGCAACTATAACGAAAAACCCGTAAGTGTTTCACAAAAAAGTGCAAGTGCAAAAACACCACACAAAAAGTGCACTTAGGGGTGTGCTGTGTCCTACCCCTAAAGGGGCTTGGACCGCTTACCCTGATCACCCGGGGCACGAAGCTCCTGACGGGGACAAGGTTCCCACTTGGTCCTCCTGGCCAAAAGGCCTGGTGGACCACCGTTCCCTATGCCCAGCCAAAGCCGGACATTCAGTACTAGGCAAGGGGACTCTCCCGAAGAAGAGTCCTCTAGGGATCAGGGGAGGAAGGAACCGTATGGCCACACATCCTCCCCCTAGATTTCAGGGTATGCCCGAGGACCCACACCCTCCATCCGTGAAAAACACACACATAAGGCAAAGAAAAAGTGACAAAAGTGGGTAAGTGCATAATAAATAAATAAATAAATAAGAAAAATAAAAAATAAAAAAGTGGTACCGTGCCGAATTGTGCACAGAGCAGGCCCTGAGGCACGTAGCAAAAATTGCCCTGGACTTAGCCAACAGGCCTGGTCCTTAGGGCGCTGTGCAAAAAGAGGTGAAAAACAGTGGCCATGTGTCATCTTCACACCGTGGGGTCCCACACCCAAGTGTTACTAGTGACACCCCTGAGGCGACTACTCAGGGGGCACTGAGTTTGCGGACTTTTTGCGTCCCCAGCCCCAGGCCAGACCAAGGTAGATCCGTCCAAATCAGGAGGTACTGGGTCTTTCCAGTCTTCTCAGAGGAATTACTCCCGGGGCCCCAGCTTAACTCGTGGCGCTCCCCGGTTTCTGTCCCTCCGGTACTAGCCTTCCGGACCCCCATCATACCAGTGAGGGTACTATACAACAACCATCCCCGCAAAGCTAGAATGGTCGGGAGCACCCCCACTGGACACTGATAAGAACAGATACTACACTTGATCTTAGCCAAAAGGCCGAGAAGCGATCCTTCCATCAATAATGATGATTTTGAACCAATTTGCATATTTGTTCTCTCATCCTCTTTAGCACACTGACCTTAACCAAAAGACCCATACACCTTTTGTTGGAGTTAGGGAGAGTGTTCTGATCCAATTGCAAAGGATCATAGTCACTCTACTTTGCATACTCCTTTCCTTGTTCTTGTTGCACATTAGGGGGAGTGTTCTGATCCAATTGCAAAGCATCATGGTCACTCTAATTTGCACTCTTCTTTCCTTGGTTCAGCCCTCAAGAAATGTGTGAATATTAAAAAATATGCAAATTTGTCTAATTTCCCACCCAGAAAACGCCTGCAGATGCCTTTTTTTTTTTTTTTTAAGTCCGCAAACGTGCAACTATAACGAAAAACCCATAAGTGTTTTTCAGATGCCTACTTCTGCAGATGCCTACTCAGTTTGTTGGATCAGACACACACTGATCCTATAGAGCATCCGCTGCTTCCATCAATAATGTTCTTATGTGTGTGTTTTTCATGGATGGAGGGTGTGGGCCCTCAGGCCTTACCTGAAGTTTAGGGGGAGGATGTGTGGCCCTACGGTTCCTTCCTCCCCTGATCCCTAGGGGGTTTTCTCTTCGGGAGAACCCCCTTGCCTAGTACTGGATGTCCGGCTTCGGCTGGGCATAAGGAACGGTGGTCCACCAGGCCTTTTGGCCAGGAGGACCAAATGGGAACCTTGTCCCTGTCAGGAGCTTCGTGCCCCGGGGGATCGGGTGAACGGTCCAACCCTTCCGGGGGTAGGACAAACACACCCCTAAGTGCACTTTTTCGTGTGGTGTTTTGCACTTGCACATTTTTTATGAACACTTACGGGTTTTTTCGTTATAGTTGCACGTTTGCGGACTTAAAAAAAAAAAAAAAAAATAATGATGATTTTGAACTGTGACGGTTGCTCAGTGAGTAGAGCAACGAACTGGCATGCGTGAGCTCGTGATATCATGAGTTTGAATCCCCGGACTGGCGCACAAGACTTTGTGCAGATATTGAGTGACTTTAAAAAAAAAAAAAAATGATGATTTTGGACTATACTATTTTAACTTAGGGAGAGCATCTAATTAGTATATTTGCTCTCTCTCCCTCTCCCCAGGAGAGCCCCCTGACGTAGTACTTGGTGGTCAGCTTTTAGTAAGCTTTGGTATGACCCCCCAGTGCAGATCTTTTTAGAGAATATAGAGCCAATTATCATTTTGTGGTGCAAAGTCATTTTTATGGAAGGTGTTAATGATAACAAGAAAATCAGTAAAATAGATTCTTTCCCCCTCTAGCAACAATAGATCCCCCAGAAACAATGGACCCTGGCAACAAAATACCACCCCAGCAACAATAGACCCCAACAGCAACAACACATCCCCCAGCAGCCAGCATTAATAGACTCCCCAGAAGCCAACAGCAAAAGACCCCCTCCCTCAACAGTAGATCCCTTTCAGCAACCATTTCTCCCCCACCAGCAACAATAGACCTTCCTAGCAACAATAGAACCCTGGAAACCAGCATGAATAGACCTTCCAGCACCCCTTGCCATTACATACATTGAGTGCTGGAGGTGCTGGAACTGCGTTCCTCCATGGTCTGGCTGAAAAAAAGCCCTGCTGTTATTATTATACATTTATATAGCTCCAACATATACCGCAGTGCTGTACAGAGAAAACCGAGCCATGTTGCTTCAGGTTATGGCGATCTGCACATTGCAGCATAGAAGGAACCCTGGGTTTTCTCCTCTCCCTGCAGGGAATGACACTGATCCCAGTTGATGAGGTGGGGGGGGGGGGTGCATGCACCAGATGGCTCATTGCCATCCTCCTTACTCCCGACTCTGCTGTGTGACCTAACATCCAGCCATTGTGTACAGACAAAGCAGGCCTGGGCCATCGGGAAACCCCCTCTCCAGTTCACAGGCCGTTGCAGGTGAAAGCAGATGTGCAGCTTTAATTAGAAGAGGGGGGCCTGAGAAACTCATTAACCTATTTTATGGCAATCGACAGTTGCGCCTCTGAATATTAATCCTTCATTAAAATGAGATATTCCAGCTTGAGCCAGTAAGGCTGACCATACCGTAGCAGCAAGACCATTCAGGGAGCAGCTTGCAAACAGCAATGACCAGACTCATTCATTATCCATTGATTGGCTTCAACATTCGAATGATGATTGACCAAATCCGCAGCAAATCAGAAAAACTATAAATCTCAACTGCCAAGTTTTACGGTCAACAATGAAGGGAGAAAAAGAACGCAAAACCTGATCTTCCTGGAAAGATTACGGTTCAAGAATTTGTTTCTAGACAGAAACAATGCAATGGGTCCACAACTGGGACCAATGACACAAATTTCGAGATATACTGTATTACAGCATACCTCAAGGTCTCACTTATTCACTTCTTTTTTTCATTGTCTTTTACAGTATAGTAGGTCTCTTGTTCTGGCTCTTTGCGCCCCTTTAATAAAAAGCTCTCAACAGTATTTTCAAGGTCTTTGAGACCCGTAAATTTCAGAGCGAGCCTATGCTTTTCCAATGCAGGGTAATGCAACAGGTTCAATTAATATCCCCTCACCCCATGTGCTTATACTCACCTTCTGTTTGCTCCCTACTGCACAACCTCCAAGTGTCAGTGGTTGAAGTTTACAGAGGGCAAAGGACACTACTCCCCCATACTACTACCCCCTATGATTGAGGTTTGGGGGCTAATAGGTACCCAGCCTTCATCACAGAAGGTTGGGGATTTACTTGATCCCCCATATGAATGGGGTATTCCCCTTCACTCTGGAGCACCCAGTGCTGTATCATGGAAGGAAAGGGAGAGAGTCAAGTGCTTTCTCATACTCAGAAGTACAGAGTATTTTCCTTCACTTTGAAGCACCCAGTGCTGATTCATGGGAGGAAGATGAGAGAGTCACATGCTCCCCGAAACCTAGAAGTACAGGGTATTCCCCTTCACTCTGGAGCACTCAACATTGCATCATCTCATACTCAGAAGTACAGGGAATTCTCCTTCACTATGTAGCACCCAGCACTTATCATGGAAGGAAGGGAAGAGAGTCGCATGCTACACCATACTCAAAAGCACAGGGTATTCCTCTTCTTCTGGATCTCCCAAATTCCGCACCATGAAAAGGAGAGTCACATGCTCCTGATACTTGAAAGTATGGGGTATTTCCTTTCACTCTGGAGCGCTCAGAGCTGCATCATGGAAGGAGGGAGGAAGAATCTTAAGCTCCCCCATGGTCAGAAGTATGGGGTATTCCCCTTCACTCTGGAGCACCCAACATTGCATCATGTAGGGAAGGAGAGAGAGTCACATGCTCCCCATACTTGGAAGTACAGGGTACTCCCCTTCACTCTGTAGCACTAAGTGCTCTATTAGGAAGGGAGAGAGTAACATGCACCTCCATATCAGAAGTACAGAGTATTCCACTTCACTCTGCAGCACCCGGTGCTGCATCTTAGAAGGAAAAAAGAGAGAATCATATACTCCCCCATAGTCAGAAGTATATGGTATTCCCCTTTATTTGGAGCACCCAGCACTGCATCCTGGGAGGAAAGGGAGAGAGTCACATGCTCACCCATACTCGGAAGTAAAGAGTATTCCCTTCACTCTGGAGCACCCAACACTACAACATGGAAGGAAGGGGAGAGTCACATGCCCCTACATACTGAGAAGTACAGGGTATTTCCCTTCACTCTGGAGCACCCAACACTACAACATGGAAAGAAGGAGAGAGTCACATGCTCCCACATACTGAGAAGTACAGGGTATTCCCCTTCACTCTGGAGCACCCAACACTACAACATGGAAGGGGAGAGTCAAATGCCCCCACATACTGAGAAGTACAGGGTATTTCCCTTCACTCTGGAGCACCCAACACTACAACATGGAAGGAAGGGGAGAGTCACACGCTCCCACATACTGAAACGTACAGGGTATTCCCCTTCACTCTGGAGCACCCAGCACTGCAATATGGAAGGGAGGGGAGAAAGTCACATGCTCTTCCATACTCAGAAGTTCTTGGTATTCCTCATCCTTTGGAGCACCCAACATTTCAACATGGAAGGAATGGGAAAGAGTCACATGCTTCCCCATACTGAGAAGTACAGGGTGTTCCCTTTCACTCTGGAGCACCCATCACTGCATCATGGAAGGATGTGAAGAGGATCACATGCTCCCTCATACTCGTAAGTACAAGCCAGGAGTATAGATAAGGGGCGGTTGGGGGGGCGGGTCCCTGTGTCTCTTCTTAAATTGCCAGGGGGGGCGGGTCCCTGTGTCTCTTCTTAAATTGCCAAGGGTATCCCCTTTCACTTTGGAGCACCCAGCAATGCATTATGGAAGGATAGGAAGAGAGTTACATACTTCCTCATACTCAGAAGTACAGGCCAGGGGCATAGATAAGGGGTGGTTGGGGGGAAGTCCAACTCCCCCCAGAGTGTCCTGCTACAATGCCAAGGGTATCCCCTTTCACTTTGGAGCACCCAACACTGCATCATGGAAGGAAGGAGAGAAAGTCACATGCTCCCCCATACTCAGAAGTACAGGGTATTCCCCTTCAGTCTGGAAGACAAATGGAACAGCAGGGTATGGAAGATGTGGTGAGTATAACACTGTGGGATGGATGTGTAATTAATTATGTTGCTTTGTCCTGCATAGAAGTAGTTCAGACTCACCATAAAGATAATCCCCACATTTGGTTGAAGACTCATTCCCTAATTGCTCTTCATTGAGGCCATTACTATCACCATTTAATGGAACATAAAAAGTCCCATCAGTCTATTAAAAACCAACACGTGGCCGGTACTGAAAGGGTGAAATGAGGTGATAAGCACACAGGACAATGTGACACAGAAGAGGGGCTCATTGACAATTAAAGGGTCCTTGGGCTGGTGGAGGGTCAGCTCTTCTGATCTACATAACAATGGCCAATTGTGATTGACATCTCCCAAAGCTCCCAGCATCCTCCACTCTGACCATCTGCACTTGGAAGGATGAAAGCAAGTGTCTTCACCCAGGTGCCCGAATATGGGCAGATTATTTCACGTTTTAAACAAATTTGGCTCATAACAGCCACGTGTGTGCGACAAACCCAGCTATACCTGTTGTAAAGCGCTGCGTAAACTGTTGGCGCTATATAAATCCTGTATAATAATAAAATTACCTTTTTAAGGCATTATCTTCCAGTCTCCGGATTTGGGCACTGGGTCTTTTTTGCCAAAAGGATGTTACATTTCAGCACAGTGGACCCCAACTAAACTTGTATCAGTATCATTGTGAACGACAATATTCCTCCGCTGCTTTTTTGTGCGTTTTATTGCGCGTTTGTGGAGTGGCACCATTCATTTGAAGGGACCTCCCTCTGCTCCAAAAACACATTAACTTTCCTGGTGGTATTTCCGAGTGTAGCTCGGGGTAAAGTTTCAGTACCAAAAGCGGTAACCCCGAGCTACACTCGGGCTTACCATGCGGCATTGCTCAGGGATTCCCTGCAGCACTTACCTTGTCCTTCGCTCCCGCGATGCGTCCCCTGCAGCGTCCCCGGCCATCTCCTCCGGCCGTTGCCGGCATCTGGCTTCCGTGTTCCGGTCCCTGTGACGTTGGGACGTACGGGCGCCGGAACCGGCGGCAAATTTGAAATTTTAAAAAAATGTCATTTTTTAAAAAATTATTATTACATAGTAAAACATTGCTGTTTCAATGCATTTCACATACATTTTGTCCCGAGTGCTTTGTCCGGCGCCCTGCCTGCATTTTGACTGTTCTTTCTGCGTGGAAACTGAGAAACGTCCATGGCGTCCAAAAAGTGTCCCTTTAGGTCAAAATCGGTTTTAGACCGGCTAGTGAACAGCGATAGTAAATCAGAACCACTTGCAGAATTGAGTGGTAATGATTCGTGGGGGAAATTCATCATCAGACACTGAAAACGATTCTTATTATTATTATTATTTTTTTTTTATGATTATTTATTAAATTATAATTTATGATTTCGTGTTTCAAGTTTTATCATACCCGGGATGTTTACTAGACTCTTGTTCAGACAGATTTCAGTGAGTTATTCCTAAAAACTACAGCCTACAATAAAAAAAATACATATTTCCATGCAAAATAATGGTACCGCTTTCAGCACCAAAAATCTGAAATAATCATACCGCTAGGGAGGTTAAAGAAGCTCATGTATCAAATACTGAAAGTGCGCCAAGTGAGTTTTGTGACAGGCGTTTTTTGCTAATTTTTTGAGCATTTTGTCATACCAACAATGCACGACTGCTGCCCACATTTTGGTTGCCTTTAGCCCGGGTTCACACTGATGCGGTCTGGAACTTGCAGCGTTTTCTGTGCGAATTCCACACCGCCTCAGAATTGCACCCCATTCATGCGAACCGGTGTGTATGTTAAGTTACCAGCACCCTGAAATTGGTCCGCAAAATGCGGTGCGATGTGCAGAATCGGATCGCATAGGTGTGAATACCCATGCAATCCGATTCTAGTGTGGACAAAATAAAGGGTCCTTTTTGGTGCGGATTCGGTGCGATTAGAACCATACAAAATGTGAGGCTCCAATCGCACCGCACACAAATCACATGTGATTTGCAGAGGAATGCGGTGAGGTTCCTCTGCGCATCCCATGCGATGTATCGCACAGCATATATGTGAACCCGGCCTTTAGAAGTAATAACACCGCAAGCGTGTAGCATGGATGTTTCTGCCCACGTTTCTGCTACATCTGGATGTGAACGGGGCCTAAACTGCCACTAAACTCTGGGTGGAAAATGAAGAAATTCTATTCTGGTCTGTATTCTTAATTCATAAAGTCCCTTCTATTATTCTCAGTCTCCTCTAATTCTCCAAATCCTTTTTTTTTTTTTTACTTCTGTGATCCAACTTCCTGTTAGAGGGTGTCTACGTCCATTCTCCATGTTCCCCATGTATATAGGAACATAGTCACCCTCTCTTACTGACTCCTAAAATGGACTATGGGACTATGGAGTGTGCAGGGTGCATAATACATGAACGCAACTAACATTTACTACTCGTTCCAAACAAATGGAAATGAGCAGAAAAAGGAGAGGTTCAGAAGCTCACGGGAAACATTACAAAAAAAAAAAAACATAGAAACAATTTGATGAAAAATAGATTATAGGGCCATTAGGTTGTGGCTGTGTAAGGATATTGTTTAGTGTCACTTTAAAGTGTTACTAAACCCACAACAGTACAATCAGTCTGTATATGCAGTAAAGCATGCTTGTTATACTCACTGTGGAACCTAAGGGGTTAATCCCCTGCATTGTGTAAAAAATGCTGTTTGATCCTGTCTTCTCTGATCCTCCTCTTCTTCTAGTGTCCCCCTCTTATCTCCTGATAAGACATATCGTGTAGAGACACTCTGTACATGCTCAGTTTGGTGTGTATTGCTAGAGAGATTTTATTTTTCTTGGGAGAGTGCATGTGATCAGCACAGGGCCAATCAGCAATGTCCAGACAGAGGTCAGGGGTTCTGCATCCTCCTAGAGCAGAAAAAAACTCCTCCTACAAGCTTTAACTAGTGCTCTGCAAGACACTGATAGAAGTCACAAGACTGCTCTAACTGCTGATGATGAAAAGGTATTTAGCAGTTTATATTTACTAAAATAATTGCATTTCCGTGTTGTGTGTACTGTGGGAGACCAGATATAGTGAATGCAGGGTCCGGGGAGACCAGATATAGTGAATGCAAGGTTCGGGGAGACCAGATATAGTGAATGCAGGGTCCGGCGAGACCAGATATAGTGAATGCAGGGTCCAGGGAGACCAGATATAGTGAATGTGGGGTCTGGGGAGACCAGATATAGTGAATGCAGGGTCCTGGGAGACCAGATATAGTGAATGCAGGGTCCGGGGAGACCAGATATAGTGAATGCGGGATCCGGGGAGACCAGATATAGTGAATGCATGGTCCGGGGAGACCAGATATAGTGAATACAGGGTCCGGGGAGAGCGGATATAGTGAATGCAGGGTCTGGGGAGACCAGATATAGTGAATGCAGGGTCAGGGGAGAGCAGATATAGTGAATGCAGGGTCTGGGGAGACCAGATATAGTGAATGCAGGGTCCGGGGAGAGCAGATATAGTGAATGCAGGGTTCATGGAGAGCAGATATAGGGACTGCAGGGTCTGGAGAGACCAGATACAGTGAATGCAGGGTCTGGGGAGACCAGATATAGTGAATGCAGGGTCCGGGGAGACCAGATATAGTGAATGCGGGGTCCGGGGAGACCAGATATAGTGAATGCAGGGTCCGGGGAGACCAGATATAGTGAATGCAGGGTCCGGGGAGACCAGATATAGTGAATGCAGGGTACGGGGAGACCAGATATAGTGAATGCAGGGTCCGGGGAGACCAGATATAAGGAATGCAGGGTCCTAGGTTTAGTAACACTTTAACTTTGAACAGATTTCTTCTGGCTTCCTTTTGTATTCATGGGACATGAAGTGAAGGGAAATCTCCCCAATAGGTATAAAATCTGATTGGTTTTGAACCAATCAAGTGTTAAAGCAAACAAAATTTAAAGTAGTTGCAAACCTCAGACATGAAATATGAACAAAGCATATCCCTCTATAGCAGGCATCACTAAATGGCGGACTGAATACAGACAGTCCTGTCCGGACCGCAGCCACTTAGCAGCCTGAGTGGACTCCTCTCCTCTCCCGCCGCTGCAGCTGTTTGAAATCGGGAGGAATGGCGGGGTGGACTCCTATTCTGTATGTACTTGCCTACCACCGCTGTAGTCGCCACTGCTGTTGAAGTCACAGCAGGGAACATGTCGGGAGGAATGGAAGGAAGGACTCCTCTTCTAAATGTACCGACTTGCCACCACCACCACTGAACTCAGAGCATGGAGGAGAGCGGGAGGCACTGCAGGTCTACAGTGGGAGTGGGGGAGGGGAGCCAATCTTTCATATTAACAAGCAGGTCACTCCCCTTTTATCAAGAAGGGTTGGAGACCTTCTGTGCCTCCTGCCCTCCTATCTGCTCTGAGTTCAACGGTGGCGGCAGCAAGTCGGTACATTCAGAAGGGGAGTGCTTCCTTCCATTCCTCCCGCCCTCAAAAATGCTGAGTTAAGGTAGGTAGGAGAATATGGGGGGGAGAGGGTTGTGATGTCAGAGGGGGGATATGTGATATGGGGGGGGGCTGTGATGTAGGTGATTACAGGAACTGAATTTATTCTCTCTTGAGAAGAGGAGATTAAGGGGGATATGATCACCATATATAATACATAAGGGGGGATATGATCTCCATGTATAATACATAAGGGGGTATATGATCTCCATGTATAATACATAAGGGGGGATATGATCTCCATGTATAATACATAAGGGGGGATATGATCTCCATGTATAATACATAAGGGGGGGAAATGATCTCCATGTATAATACATAAGGGGGGATATGATCTCCATGTATAATACATAAGGGGGATATGATCTCCATGTATAATACATAAGGGGGGATATGATCTCCATGTATAATACATAAGGGGGATATGATCTCCATGTATAATACATAAGGGGGGATATGATCTCCATGTATAATACATAAGGGGGGATGTGATCTCCATGTATAATACATAAGGGGGATATGATCTCCATGTATAATACATAAGGGGGGGATATGATCTTTATGTATAATACATAAGGGGGATATGATCTCCATGTATAATACATAAGGGGGGATATGATCAACATGTATAATACATAAGGGGGGATATGATCACCATGTATAATACATAAGGGGGGATATGAGCTCCATGTATAATACATAAGGGGGGATATGATCAACATGTATAATACATAAGGGGGGATATGATCACCATGTATAATACATAAGGGGGGATATGAGCTCCATGTATAGTACATAAGGAGGGATATGATCTCCATGTATAATACATAAAAGGGGATATGATCTCCACGTATAATACATAAGGGGGATATGATCTCCACGTATAATACATAAGGGGGATATGATCTCCACGTATAATACATAAGGGGGGGATATGATCACCACGTATAATACATAAGGGGGGATATGATCTCCATGTATAATACATAAGGGAGGATATGATCACCATGTATAATACATAAGGGGGGATATGATCTCCATGTATAATACATAAGGGGGGATATGATCTCCATGTATAATACATAAGGGGGGATATGATCACCATGTATAATACATAAGGGGGATATGATCTCCATGTATAATACATAAGGGGGATATGATCACCATGTATAATACATAAGGGGGGATATGATCTCCATGTATAATACATAAGGGAGGATATGATCACCATGTATAATACATAAGGAGGGATATGATCTCCATGTATAATACATAAGGGGGGATATGATCTCCATGTATAATACATAAGGGGGGATATGATCTTCATGTATAATACATAAGGGGGGATATGATCTCCATGTATAATACATAAGGGGGGATATGATCTCCATGTATAATACATAAGGGGGGATATGATCTCCATGTATAATACATAAGGGGGATATGATCTCCATGTATAATACCTAAAGGGGGATATGCCTCTCAGGGGACCAGGAAGGAATTTTTTTCCCTGCAGGAGCTAATTGGATCGTGCTTTGCTGGTTTTTTTGCCTTCCTCTGAATCAACTGTGGGTGTAGGATTATAACTTTTTTTTTCTATGGTTGAACTGGATGGACTTTTGCCTATTTTCAGTCAGACTAACTATGTAAAGTACAACATTTGTCAAGTCAGCCAGTGTACCAAGAATTTTCATATGAACATTCCATCCAAAATCTACTAGTGTATGACTAGCTTTAGGATGAACTAAAATCTGCTGTGCTCTAGGAAGCAAATAAAAAAGTATAAATAGGTTTTCTAGCAAGAGCCCCCCCCCCCCCCATTCTCTGGTTCCTTACCTCTCCATAGAGCCATGTCTCCACTCCACACTGTTGCTCCATATCTTATTAGAGACTTTTTAGGTCTAAAAAACAAAAGGCTTTGGACTTGGTAAATGTACCCATTGTGGAACCTGCAGCTGCATCTCCGCTCCCTGACAATAGCTGCACAATGCAGGAGATGGTTAACGGCGATGGGGAGCAGCATCTGCTTCTTGTCTTTTTTTGCTGTCGTGGCAGAAACCCTGGACTTTCTGGATGTGGAAGGCCTCATGTCTAGCCAACTGAACCAGCCCACGGACAGGAGACTGAGGCAATTAGAAATATTGGGACATCAACATGAATGCATGTTTCAGCCGGTCATGGATGTTTATAAAGCCCAAATGAAAAAGTCTGTCCACAACACACAAACCATATGAAAAAATTAAAAATAAATTATAATACATTTATTATAAATTATCTAAAAATGTACAAACGTGACCCACATTGTAAAAAACTAACAACTACCCCATCCCCCCTTCCCCCACTGAAAAAAAAATAATATCAATACACCAGTCCCTAGATAATGTCTGTAATACATGAATCCATATATATCCTATATAATCCATCAGGGACCTTAAACAGAGCTTTGCATGACACCAACACGAATCAGTAAACCATTCTACATAAAATGTGTATTGAATTTGTCATCCAGCTGAGTGCTGTCCCTGATACTTTTTTATTTGCGTGAACAGAAATAAAAATAGTACAATATAAAATAAAAAGATTTTTAAAAAAGTGTCATGAACAGTACTAATATTATTATTATACAGTATTTATATAGCGCCGAAGGGTGTGCTCAGCGCTGTACATTAGCGAGGGGGACAGAACATGAGACAGTACAATACAATACACGAGGGGTTCGAGGGCCCTGCTTTTTCGAGCTTACAATCTAGGAGATATGACTACTATCACCGTAAGCATAATTCACCATATAAACACATACAAAATAAAATATATATATAATTGTGTATATTACAAAGTGCAAGAATATGAAAATTCCCTTTGGGATTAATTAATCATTTTCATTTGGGATTAATAAACTACTTTGAATCTGAAATTAAGTGACATCAATAATTAACACCATCCCACCCAATAAACTATAAATAGCACGCCTTCAAAAACATGAAAAAAAAAAATATATTTTATACAGACCCAAATGGTATAATATACAAATTACGTCTTCCGTTTGAGGATGCCCCACAGATGCTCAATAGGGTTTAGGTCTGGAGACATGCTTGGCCAGTCCATCACCTTCACCCTCAGATTCTTTAGCAAGGCAGTGGTAGTCTTGGAGGTGTGTTTGGGGTCATTATGTTGGAATACTGCCTTGCGGCCCAGTCTCTGAAGGGAGGGGATCATACTCTGCTTCAGTATGTCACAGTACATGTTGGCATTCATGGTTCCCTCAATGAACTGTAGCCCCCCAGTGCCGGCAGCACTCATGCAGCCACAGACCATGACATTCCCACCACCATGTTTGACTGTAGGCAAGACACACTTGTCTTTGTACTCCTCACCTGGTTGCTGCCACACACGCTTGACACCATCTGAACCAAATCAGTTTATCTTGGTGTCATCAGACCACAGGACATGGTTCCATTAATCCATGTCCTTAGTCTACTCGTCTTCAGCAAACTGTTTGCAGGCTTTCTTGTGCATCATCTATAGAAGAGGCTTCCTTCTGGGAAGACAGCCATGCAGACCAATGTGATGCAGTGTGCGGCGCATGGTCTGAGCACTGACAGGCTGACCCCCCCACCCCTTCAACCTCTGCAGCAATACTGGCAGCACTCATATGTCTATTTCCCAAAGACAACCGCTGGATATGACGCTCAGCACGTGCACTCAACTTCTTTGGTTGACCATGGCGAGTCCTGTTCTGAGTAGAACCTGTCCTGTTAAATCGCTGTATGATCTTGGCCACCGTGCTGCAGCTCAGATTCAGGGTCTTGGCAATCTTCTTATAGCCTAGGTCATCTTTATGTAGAGCAACAATTCTTTTTTTTCAGATCCTCAGAGAGTTCTTTGCCATGAGGTTCCATGTTGAACTTCCAGTGACCAGTAAGAGAGAGTGAGAGCGATAACACCAAATGTAACACACCTGCTCCCCATTCACACCTGAGACCTTGTAACACTAAGGAGTCACATGACACCGGGGAGGGAAAATGGCTAATTGGGCCCAATTTGGACCTTGTCACTTAGGGGTGGACTCACTTTTGTTGCCAGCAGTTTAGACATTAATGGCTGTGTGTTGAGTTATTTTGAGGGGACAGCAAATTTCATGTTATACAAGCTGTACACTGACTACGTCACATTGTAGCTAAGTGTCATTTCTTAAGTGTTGTCACATGAAAAGATAGAATCAAATATTTACAAAAATGTGAGGGGTGGACTCACTTCTGTGAGATACTGTATAGTATATGTGTGTGTGTATAGATAATTATATACAGTATATCTACACAGTATACAGTATATCTATATGCACCAATCAGCCATAACTTTATGACCACTGACAGGTTAAGTGATTAACATTGATCATCTCATTACATAAGCATTCGAAAGTTGGTGGGATATATTAGGCAGCAAGTGAACATGATGTCCCTGAAGTTGATGTGTTGAAAGCAGAAAAAATGTGAATCGCAGTTTGCTGTATATGGGGCTATAGCCGCAGAGCAGTCGTTGTGCCCATGCTGACCTGTGTCCACAGCCAAAAGTGCCTACAATGGGCACAAGAGCATCAGAATGGTACCATGGAGCAAAGGAAGAAGATGGCCTGGTCTGATGAATCATGTTTTCTTTTACTTCATGTGCATGGCCAGGAGAGTGTGTATCACTTACCTGGGGAAGAGGTGGCACTGGGATGCAGTATGGAAAGAAGGTAAGCCGAAGGAGGCAGTGTGATGCTTTGGGCAATGTTCTGCTGGGAAACCTTGGGTCATGCCATTCATGTGGATGTCACTTAACACCAGGGGTGGACTGACAACTCATGGGGCCCCCGGGCAGAAGGGGATCATGGCGCCCCTGTGTCCTTGCCCAAACTAAAAAAAGCCTATGAGAAATATACCAGGGGCATCTCATGGGGCCCCCTACTGACCCCGGGCCCTCGGGCAGTGCCCGAGTTTTCAAATGGTCAGTCCACCCCTGCTTGACACATACCACCTACCTAAACATTGTTGGTGACCAAGTACACCCCTTCGGGGAAATGGCATTCCCTGATGGCAGTGGCCTCTTTCAGCTGAATAATGCACCCTATCACACTGCAAAATGATTCAAGAATGGTTTGTGGAACACAACAACGAGCTTGAGGTGTTGATTGGCCTCCAAATTCTCCAGATTTTAATCCATCAAGCATCTGTGGGATGTGCTGGAAAAACAAGTGCAATCCATGGAGGTCCCACCTCACAACATACAGGACTTAAAGGATCTGCTACTGATGGTTTGGTGCCAGATACCACAGCATATCCTCAGAGTTCTAGTGGAGTCCATACCTTGATGGGTCACAGCTGTTTTAGCAGCAAAAGGGAGACCTACTCAATATTACCCATATGGAAGAAAAATATATTTGAAATATATTTTAAAAATATTCTTCCCAAATATATTATTTGAAATGCTACCATTTTGGTCATATTCAATATATTTCAAAATATAATTATATATATATATATATACTGTATATATAGTATGTTGAAATCAGTTTTTATTACAAAATATATGAAAAATATTTTTTAAATTACATTTCAAATATACTGTATGTCTTTAAAAATACAAATCTACATTTTTGGAATGCATTTACAAATATATGTAAAAATATATGTTAAAATGACTTTTTTATATGTTAAATAAAATCTGAAGTATATATTAAAAAAAAAATCTGAAGAATATATTTTAAAAAAATTTATTTTAAAAAATATAATTTTTTTAAACAGCGGCAACACACTAAAGTAATGCACCTGTTTAGTAGCGCACTACCATGCATGGCAGCCCATTACATTCAATGAGCTCCCTTATTGCAGTGCACATTATCAGTTGATGTAGCATGCATTAACACACCACAAAGCACCCAATGGGAAATAAAAGTAGATGTTTTTATTGCCCAGTTTCTTCAAGAAAGAACATTCTGTTCAAGGGAGACCACTAGTCCCATTTGAAATGATAACTTGGTTAATTGGTTGGTTGGTTGGTTGGTTGGTTGGTTGGTTGGCTCGTTTAACCAAACTACATGGCCGCCATGGCTTCATGAATGACAGGCCTACTTTAATGTATCTGTAGTACACCAGATAGGTCATGTGCTCATCTCTTGAACTCCTTTCCCAGCGTTCGTCAGGAGACACGAGGGGGAGATTATAACCTCAGGATGTCTTCTCAGCAGACGTGCCATAGAGGCCCTCAAAGGCCCACTGTGGGGTGGCAGATGCCGCTGGAGTGAAAGCTATCATTAGACTATTGATTGGGGGCTTAAAATTGGCACTTCCCCCTCCTCGAAGGACAGGCTTCTCTCCCGGGGTCTTTGTTAACCTGTCACTTAATCCTGTCTCACTTTCCTGAGCAGCCTGTCAATTGGTGTTCCTGAGGCTGTGGCCTTCCCTTTCCATCCTGGGAGTTAAGGCACGCAGGGAATTATGACAGTGGTTGGATGTTAGGAGACCATACAACTATTGAAGGATCTAAATAACAACCGACAGAGACATATGTTGGAAATACGCTGCTTGATGTTATCTACCAAAGTGTCCACCCCACCAAGACTTTTACGTCCTATGTCCTTGTTCCTGGAATTATCATTTAATCGAAGCACTGATCAATCACAATAAATTCTCTTTCCCTGTTCCATTTTCTAAGGAGACAAGGGAATGATTCTGATTACATAATAGAATATTTTTAGTTTGACGCAAAATATAATCTCTGTATGCCACTATTAGCACTTCCAATGTTGATGTACAGGTGAAACTTGAAAAATTTGAATATCGTGCAAAAGTTCATTTATTTCAGTATTGCAACTTAAAAGGTGAAACTAATATATGAGATAGACTCATTACATGCAAAGCAATATAGTTCAAGCTGTGATTTGTCATCATTGTGATGATTATGGCTTACAGCTCATGAAAACCCCAAATCCACAATCTCAGAAAATGAGAATATTGTGAAAAGGTGCAATATTCTTGGCTCAAAGTGTCCCACTCTAATCAGCTAATTAATCCATAACACCTGCAAAGGGTTCCTGAGCCTTTAAATTATCTCTCAGTCTGGTTCAGTGGAAATCACAATCATGGGAAAGACCATCATTGACACCCTCCATAAGGAGGGAAAGCCTCAAAAGGTTGTGGCAAAAGAGGTTGGATGTTCCCAAAGTGCTGTATCAAAGCACATTAATAGAAAGTTATGTGGAAGGGAAAAGTGTGGAAGAAAAAGGTGCACAAGCAGCAGGGATGACCGCAGCCTGGAGAGGATTGTCAGGAAAAGGCCATTCAAAAGTGTTGGGGACTTTCACAAGGAGTGGACTGAGGCTGGAGTCAGTGCATCAAGAGCCACCACACACAGACGGATCCTGGACATGGGCATCAAATGTCGTATTCCTCTTGTCAAGCCACTCCTGAACAACAAACAACATCAGGGCTAAAGAAAAACAGACCTGGTCTGTTGCTCAGTGGTCCAAAGTCCTCTTTTCTGATGAGAGCAACTTTTGCATCTCATTTGGAAACCAAGGACCCCGAGTATGGAGGAAGAATGGAGAGGCCCAAGGACCCCGAGTATGGAGGAAGAATGGAGAGGCCCAAGGACCCAGAGTATGGAGGAAGAATGGAGAGGCCCAAGGACCCCGAGTATAGAGGAAGAATGGAGAGGCCCAAGGACCCCGAGTATGGAGGAAGAATGGAGAGGCACAAGGACCCCGAGTATGGAGGAAGAATGGAGAGGCACAAGGACCCCGAGTATGGAGGAAGAATGGAGAGGCACACACTGCAAGATACTTGAAGTCCAGTGTGAAGTTTCCACAGTCTGTGTTGATTTGGGGTGCCATGTCATCTGCTGGTGTTGGTCCACTGTGCTTCATTAAGTCCAGGGTCAATGCAGCCGTCTACCAGGAGATTTTGGAGCACTTCATGCTTCTTCCGCAGATGAGCTTTATCGGGATGCTGACTTCATTTTCCAGCAGGATTCGGCACCTGCCCACACTGCCAAAACCTGGTTCAATGATCGTGGGATTACTGTGCTTGATTGGCCAGCAAACTCGCCTGACCTGAACCCCATAGAGAATCTATGGGGCATTGCCAAGAGAAAGATGAGAGACATGAGACTGAACAATGCAGAAGAGCTGAAGGCCGCTATTGAAGCATCCTGGTCTTCCATAACACCTCAGCAGTGCCACAGGCTGATAGCTTCCATGCCACGCTGCATTGAGGCAGTAATTGCTGCAAAAGGGACCCAAACCAAGTACTGAGTACATATGCATGCTTCTACTTTTCAGAGGTCCGATATTGTTCTCTGTACAATCCTTGTTTTATTGATTGCATGTAATATTCTCATTTTCTGAGATTGTGGATTTGGGGTTTTCATGAGCTGTAAGCCATAATCAATGATGACAAATCACAGCTTGAACTATCTTGCTTTGCATGTAATGAGTCTATCTCATATATTAGTTTCACCTTTTAAGTTGCATTACTGAAATAAATGAACTTTTGCAGGATATTCTAATTTTTCGAGTTTCACCTGTATATGTATATATAAACATATACACACACACTTTAAACTTTAAAACCAAATGTTTCATGGTGTCTGGTTTAGCAGACTTTGCAGGTTCAGAAACCGAGACACTGTTATTGGTTATATTTAGACATCTAAATAGCCGACGATTCAAAGACAATAATTGTTTAGACTGAAGTTCTTTAATGTAATCAGAGAAGATGGAAACTTATACAGTCATTTCCCACAAGACTCCACAGAGACAACTTTTCTCCAACATGGTGCATGTTGTTAAAATACACCTTTCAGGAGAACTTTGTGTAGCACTACCCCCTTAGGAGTCTTAGAAGTTCTGGGCCCCCCTATAGACCTGCACGGCCAGGCAACACGCATTTTTCACAGACTTGCATTCTGGAGACAGTAAACAGTCCTTTAGCTTGGTTTATTAGGGGTACTGAACTTGGATGGGATTGAGGGGTGTATGGGATGCCCAAGGGAATTGCAACGGAGAACAACTCCTTAGCAACTATGTACAAGTCTTTACACGGCAAAAAAGGGTTTCTTCCTGGAGAGCTCTCCAGTCTCGCATGATGTACCACCCCAGACCCCAGATGAATCCTCTCCTCATCCAGCTGTACTTGGTGAATTCATGGGCAAGAGGACCCAGAATCTGTCTCTTTAGATGTACAGTCCCAGATGGGGTCTAGTCAGGTTTCCCACCTGAATGCCCTTTACCCTTACCTGGCCCAGGAGATGTAAGAGTACTCAGTCCTCCTCTCCTTGGGTTGGTGGCTGCCTTCAAGCCTTCTGCTGGGCTAGCTCCTTTCCTCCTGCACAGGTGGTCCCCTCTCAGGAGTGATCCTTTCCAGCAACTCTGCCTGGAGGTAGACCCCTTCCCAACGGGCCCCCTCCCAGGCTCTTGCACCTCAGCCTCTCACTTCATTTTCCACTTGAACTCTCCTGCTGTTGACCAGGCTTAGTCATACTTAAGGGCTGTCCTGACCCCATGCCAAGCCTCCTGCCTGGGGATTGGTCAGGATCCCTTAGGCATGCAGATCATCCCCTCCTCACCCCCACCCACTGAGTTTTAGAGACTTCTCCATGTCTCTAGATCAGCCTTTCTATCTAGAAATAAATGTAACTAGCTCCCCCTGGTTATCTAGAGGGGCACTACATTTATGAGTGGGTTCCAGGGGCGGACTGACCATTTGGAAACTCGGGCACTGCCCGAGGGCCCAGGGTCAGTAGGGGGCCCCATGAGATGCCCCCTGGTACATTTTCATAGGCTTTTTTGAGTTTGGGCAAGGACACAGGGGCCCCATGATCCCCTATTGCCCGGGGGCCCCATTAGATGTCAGTCCGCCCCTGGTGGGTTCCATTGCTAGACATTTTATATAAAAGCTGGTTCCCTGGTTTGTGGTAAGTCACAGACTTGAAAAAAGCATATAATAAACAAGAAGTCAGAATTCCTTACCTATAGACTTGCTCTAAATCAGTGACTCTGCAATGACAGCCTCTATGTTTCTCTCAGGAATGGTCCTTTAAGATAGGGTTTGACAAATTTGCTTTGATTCTAGGAGCAAGCAAGCAAGAAAGAAGAGCTATGTGGGCAGGCTGGGATGCCATGTTGAAAGTGTAAGTTCACCTTACACTGGATCCCCTCCCAATCCCCCCGGTCCCGTTGTACCAGTGTCCTGCAATTCCCTGCTGTCAGGCAACGGGATGCCGCATCTGAATTGTACGCAAACCAGCATTAAACAGGGAATACCAAAATGTACATAAATGGGGTGGGGTTCCCGCTTAAAGTGGGCGAGTAATTCCAAATTCATTTTCTGACATGTCTCAATATGCAGCAGTATTATTTGTCGGAGAAATTCCATTTATCTTTAAGACAAAAGTTAAATATTAAAGTGGTTCTAAAGCTAAAAGTTGTTTTTTTTTAACTTAAATCCTACATAACTTAACTGTAAATCCTACATAAGTTGTACCTGTTTATCTGCAGTCTTCTATTCTCTACAGCTGTTCACAGTGCTGAATTTATAAAGCTTGTCTAAGCCGGTAATTATAAACTTTTAATTTAAAAAAAAAAATATTCAAGCTTTTAGTATCACTTTAAAAGAGTTCCAGCTAAAAAAAAATAAAATAAAAGTTGGCAGCTACAAAAACTGTAGCTGCTGACTTTTAAAATGCAGACACTTACCTGTCTCTCGGTCCAGCGGTGTCCTCACCATGGCTGGTTTCACCGGTCGTTTTCTCTCCCTGGTGCCGGTATCTTCAGTGTGGGCACCCGACTGTGACAGCTTGCGGCTTCACGCTGGGTGCCCACTGCGCATGAGCGAGAAGCGCTGCACTTTGTGAATGGCTCTGTAGTCTTCTGGGACCTGTCACATGTCCCAGAAGACTACGGGGAGAGAGGACAACTTCCACTTCCGATCACCTAGGCAATCGTAGCGGAAGTGGAAACGGGTACCTGTCAATTTCGGGTACCCGCTCCCCAAAGGTGCCGATCCTTAATGAGGAGCGAGGGACAAAGGTTTAAAGCGGAAATTCCCCTTTTGGGTGGAGCTCCGCGTTAAGTTCCATTCCAGTGACTTTGCCTAGGGTAAGATGATCAGTCTGCTGACGGTAGAGCAAGCATTTCCTCAGTCTCCTCTCACTCAGAGAAAAGACTGCAACACCATAAGGTGAAAGCCTGCAGCAGGGGCTGATTTTTGTCAGACATTTGTGAACACAGCCAAGAATAGCACATGTCTCACATGTGATCTCTGAGCCTTTCAGTTTAGGAAGTATATGATGACCTTGGATGATGCCTGAGTAAAAACGGTGCCATCCTTCTGGATAGAAAATCAGATGACAGCATTGTCAGGGGGAGTACTGTAATCTCTATAAGAGGTAAAAAAAAAAACTTGTACTTCATGTAAAAAATATATATTTAATGACAGGTCCACTTTCTAACAAATAATGCAATGCTTGTTCATAATGTATGCTGGCTGAAAAAACACTATACTCTCCCCTGAATGACATTTCAGACGGGGGTGCAGCTATGCCAAGTACATGGTGTTCTCCAGTTATTATTTCCTGTATCCGTCCCACATCTCATCCTCACTCAGCATCCCAGGAATACAACTGGGACTAATATTAAGGTGCAGATCGAATGATCTTTTTGTTTTCCAGGATAATACAGACTATAGGGGTGGACAAACAAACAGAAACTCCGCATAGAAAGGAAGGTCGAACTTCAAGGTAATTAAAGCCTTAAGTCGTGAGAACTTTGATATGTGACTTTCCAGTCTAACAGTCCCACAGAGCTGGTTCTAGGCGTGGCAGCACATTGGTTGAATGCAGGAGCGGACTGACCATTTGGAAGCTCGGGCACTGCCTGAGGGCCCGGGGTCAGTAGGGGGCCCCATGAGATGCCCTTAGTACCTTTTTCATAGGCTTTTTTGAGTTTGGGCAAGGACACAGGGGCCCCATGATCCCCTATTGCCCGGGGGCCCCATGAGTTGTCAGTCCGCCCCTGATTCAATGAATTACAAATGTGATTTAGCCCTGGTTCACACTGATGCAGTGCGGAATTTGCAGCGTTTTCTGTGCGAATTCCACACTGCGTCAGAATCGCACCCCGTTCATGCGAAGCGCCTGCGGGTGTGTATGTTAACAACACCCTGAAATTGGTCCGCAAAACGCGGTGCGATGTGCAGAATCGGATCACATAGGTGTGAATGTCCATGCGATCCGATTCTAGTGCGGACCAAAAAAAAGGGTCCTGCACCTTTTTGATGCGGATGCGGTGCGATTAGAGCCATACATAATGTACGGCTCAAATCTCAGTGCACACAAATCGCATGTGATTTGCAGAGGAACGTGGTGCGGTTCCTGTGCGGATCACATGCGATATGCCGCACCGCAGAAGTATGAACCCGGGCTTAAAGGCTCTTTCTTTGAAAAAAAACAAACATGTTATACTTATCTGGTCTATCCAATGGTTTTGCTCAGAGCAGCCCCAATCCTTCTCTTCTCCAGCACTCCTGGCTCCTCCCCCCTGACCAGCGCCCCCAATAACAAGCCACTTGCTATGGAGGCACTCAAGCGTGCTGCACCCGAGCCCCGCTCTCTGCGTCTATTAGGCTACGTTCACACTAGCGTTGTGTGCAGGCGACAGAGAGGCGTTTGGGAAGCGTTTTTACCGCTTCCCAAATGCCTCTGCCAATTCTGCACATTGCAGCACATGGTGCTTTTCTAACGGG
Source organism: Staurois parvus (assembly GCF_062004578.1). Taxonomy (NCBI): domain Eukaryota; kingdom Metazoa; phylum Chordata; class Amphibia; order Anura; family Ranidae; genus Staurois; species Staurois parvus. The sequence goes on along the minus strand of NW_028318707.1, from coordinate 1,132,690 downwards.
AGCATTTGCGTTGTGTCGCGTTGCGTCTCGGCAAAACGGACGCCTTTGGTCGAGTCAGGAGGCTTTGAAGCCTCCTATTCTCGTCTATGGTGCCGCTCCGCAAACGCCCGGCCGGCGTTTGTGGTGCGGTTGCGATGCGGTTGCGGGGCGTTTGCAGAGCGGTAACACCACTCAAACTGCATTATAGGCGTTTGTGGGGCGTTATTAACGCTTGGCAAACGCCTAGCAAACGCCGCTAAACCGCGCATGCGGCGTTTGCGGAGCGTTTGCAGAGCGTTTGCAGAGCGTTTGCCGAGCGTTAAAAAACGCTCCGCAAACGCCGGACCAACGCTTGGCAAATGCTATAGGGGAGTTTGGCAAGCGTTGGTAAAACAGCCAAGTGTGATCGAGCCCTTAGACACACAGAGCCCCGCCCACTGCTCCCTCCTCACTGGCTGTGATTGACAGCCAATAGCTCCCTCTGCTGTGTCTCTGCCAATGAGAAGAGAGAGACCCAGGAGAGACGAGGTTCTCGTGCACTTCGCTGAATCGAGAGGGGGCTTGTGTAAGTTTTAGGGGGGTTGTGTGGGGAGCACCACGCAGGATGTTTTTTCACCTTCATGCATGGAATGCAATGTAAAAAACCTTCACCTTTTAAGACCACTTTAACCCCTTGGCGCCGGCGCCTCCCGGCCCTTTAACCTCCTCGGCGTTATGATTCTTTCCGATTTTTTGTGCTGAAAGCGGTACCATTTTTTTGCATTTTTATTGTAGGCCTGTCATTTTTAGGAATAACTCACTGAAATCTGTCCAAACAAGAGTCTAGTAAACATTCAGGAAATGATAAAACTTGAAACACAAAATCATAAATTATAATTTAATAAATAATCATAAAAAATAATAATATAATAATAATAATAATAATAAAAAATTGAATTAAATAATATAATCAAAAACCAAAAACACTGAAATTTGAAATACAGAGACAAATTCGCACATCGCTGAGCAAAGTCGCAGAATCGTTTTCAGTGTCTGATGAGGAATTTCCCCCACGAATCATTATCACTCAATTCTGCAAGTGGTTCTGATTTACTATCGCTGTTCTCTAGCCGGTCTAAAACCGCTTTTGATGTAAAGGGACACTTTTTGGACGCCATGGACTTTTCTCAGTTTCCAGGCAGAAAGAACAGTCAAAATGCAGGCAGGGCACAGGACAAAGCACTCGGGACAAAATGTATGTGAAATGCATTGAAACAGCAATGACAGCAAAAATGAGTTTTTTAAAATTTCAAATTTGCCGCCGGTTCCGGCGCCCGTACGTCCCAACGTCACAGGGACCAGAACACAGAAGCCGGATGCCAGCATCGGCCGGAGGAGATGGCCGGGGACGCTGCAGAGGACACATCGCGGGAGCGAAGGACAAGGTAAGCGCTGCAGGGAATCCCTGAGCAACGCCGCATAGTAAGCCCGAGTGTAGCTCGGGGTTACCGCTCTTGGTATCGAGCTACACTCGGGAAAACCGGTAAGGAGGTTAAGGGTTCCAGAAGGCGGGAGCCCGGCCAGGGTTTATGGTCATGTGAACGCCGTGACACACCATCACGGCGGTCACATGATCGGGAAAGGTCCTGCTCGAAAGAGGAGATCGGGACCTTTCCGTGAGTACCGGACATGTGTGCTGGGAGTGAGCAGGGCACGCGCTCTCAGCACATATGTACTTTTTTAACAGAACGCAAATGTGCGGCCGCTCGGCATCTAGGCCCAGACGCCGGGAGGCCGCACATTTGCGTTCGACCGGCGTGAAGAGGTTAATAAGTGCAGCGCTCTCCCATCTGCCTTTACATATACAAGTCTGGGTTCACACCTAAGCGTTTTCTGTTGCTTTTTGCAGAAACACACAGCAGTCCATTTAACATGATTTCCTGGGCCAGGTTCACATCTCCGCGTTTTCACCCGGTGCGTTTTTTGGAAAGGGTCAGGGACTTTTTTCAATGTAAAACTTTGCGTTTTTGGTTGTATAGTCTTCAATGAAGATGCTGCAGAAAAGCATGTAGTGCATTTTTGATGCATTTTAATCTGCCCAGAAACCAAAAAACGCGTAAAAAACGCAAGTGCAAAAATGCAAAACGCACCGCAAAAAGCACTGCAGAAATGGATCAAACGCAAACTGCATAGGTGTGAACCGAGCCTAAATGTGATCCCATAGGAAAACAAAAAATCTGTAGCGCTTACATACAGAACCTTCCAGTCACCTTTACACTATTTTACTCTTGAGATATAAAAAAGGCCCAACAATAAATACCACGTGACTTCCAATAAATATTACACGCCTAAATGTGCCAAAAACATTCCACCAGAAACATGCGAATACCCTTTATTATTATCAAATATAACAAAAAAGCATGAAAATGTCCCAAATATATATAGGTGTAAATAAGAGAAAATATGGTATAAGTCCCAAAAACCAATATTTAATGTACATAATTGATGATGTCCATATCTTCCCGCGTCATGCACAAGAAACACTCTTCACAGTGCCCTCCCCAACTCCACCACATGCTCTTGGTATTGCTCCCACCGCATGAGATGGTCATAGGAGGTCAGCATTGCATACACAGCCTCTTAGCAGTTACTTCACTTCTTACTTGAACCACGTTTTAAACCAGTTACAAAAGTCTCAATTCTCCTCATATAAAAGGAATAGGTAGACCATAGTGCTCTCTGTATATTAAGTTCTTGCACCATGTGGGCAGCACAGTGGTAAATGGTTAGCACTCCCGCCTGGCAGTACTAGGGTCGCTGGTTCGAATCCCAACTACAGCACCACCTGTCTGGAGTTTGCATGTTCTCCCTGTGCCTGTGTGGGTTTCCTTTGGTTTTCTCTCACACTACAAAGACATGCTGGTAGGTTAATTGGCTCCTGTCTAAATTTGCCCTAATATGTGTATGTATGAATGTAAGCAGGGGCGGACTGAGCATTGGGGAACTCGGGCACTGCCCGAGGGCCCAGGGTCAGTAGGGGGCCCCATGAGATGTCCCTGGTACCTTTCATAGGCTTTTTTGGGTGTGGTTTGAGTGTGGGCAAGGACACAGGGGCCCTGTGATCCACTATTGCACGGGGGCCCCATGAGTTGTCAGTCCGCCCCTGAATGTAAGTTAGGGACCTTAGATTGTACACCCTTTGAGGGTTAGGGACTGAATGTACTATATATATGCAAAGCACTGCATAAATTGACAGCGCTGTATAAGTGCCTGAAATAAATAAAATAAATTTTAAACCACTCATATATCACAAAGCATAAAACACAATGTAAAAATCCTGTGTCAGCTCCATATCCAGCTCGACCTAGCGTGATGACGTCACGGATGCAAATGTTGATGATCGCATGTATTAACCCTGAGATCTCCACCTGATTTAATTCTCTTTCTGCATATCTCCTCTACTTTCAGGTTCATCACTTTATCGTATGTTCAAAGTTTGACGCGTTTTATCTAGGCCCCATCCACAGTTGTGCACTGCACTGTGGCTCCACCTAGCGTGATGACGTCACGGATGCTCCCATCTGATGAGTTGCGTCCTTATTGGCTTCCTCCGAGATATCACTTTACACATCAAATGTTGATGATTGCATGTGTTCACCCTGCGATCTCCACCTGATTTAATTCTTGTCCTGCATATCTCCTCTACTTTGAGGATAATCACTGTGTAATATGTTCAAAGTTTAACGCGTTTTATCTAGGCCCCATTTACATTTGTGCACTGCAGTGCACCGTGGCTCCACCTAGCGTGCTGACGTCACGGATGCTCCCATCTGATGAGTTGCGTCCTTGTTGGCTTCCTCCAAGATTGCACTTTACACATCAAATGTTGATGGTCGCATGCGTTCACCCTGCGCTCGCCACCAGATTTAATTCTCTTTCTGCATATCTCCTCTACTTTCAGGTTCATCACTGTGTCATATGTTCAAATTTTTACACATTTTATATAGGCCCCATTCACAGTTGTGCATTGCACTGTGGCTCCACCTAGCGTGATGACGTCACGGATGCTCCCATCTGATGAGTTGCATCCTTATTGGCTTCCTCTGAGATAGCATTTTACACATCAAATGTTGATGGTTGCATGCGTTCACCCTGCGATCTCCAACTGATTTAATTCTCTTCCTGCATATCTCCTCTATTTTCAGGATCATCACTGTGTCATATGTTCAAAGTTTGACACTTTTTATCTAGGCCCCATTCACACTTGTGCACTTTAGTGCACTGCAGTTCCACCTAGCATGATGACATTACGGATGCTCCCACTTAACGAGTTTCGTCCTTATTGGCTTCCTCCGAGATAGCATTTTACACATCAAATGTTGATGATCGCATGTATTCTCCCTGCGATCTCCACCTGATTTAATCCTCTTCCTGCATATCTCCTCTACTTTCAGCTTCATCACTGTGTCATATGTTCAAAGTTTGACACTTTTTATCTAGGCCCCATTCACACTTGTGCACTGCAGTAATGCATACTAAAACACAGCATTGTGCCAATGCTCTATGTGTATTCGATTGCAGTGCCATTCATTGTGAATGGCATCCCACTGCACTGTATAGTAGAGGGCAACACACAATGCAGTGCACCGCAATACATGGACTGCGAGTTGTGGCGAGCTGCGGTGCTAAAAAAAAGGGACGTGCATTTTTTCACGCACTGTGGTGCAATGATCAGATCAGATAGATTCAATGTAAGTGAAATGAATGGGCGGCCTTAACGCAACGCAAGTTAACCAATGCCGTAACGTGCTGCAACGGATCACTGAAATACCAGTGGACCCTTTAGTGACTTCATCAGGGGACCATCGATATAACATGATGTCTACATATTTCCTCGAGTCAAAGTGCTCCTGCGATTTCCCATACACGTCATGCAGGTTCTCTTTAACACTCTCCTTTCCTTCTCCCGCTCATCATGTCCTGGGGCAGACATGTCCCTCACACCCCTTCCTCCCACATGACAGTGCTAGGTATTGGCCTTTAACTCCTTCTTACAATGTGCTGTAGAAGCCGCAGCAAGTCCGACAGAGCTCGCCTCATTTCCTGGCAGGAGAACGTCCAGCATCATCGAGCTCTTTCCTCCCCAGCCTGACTGTCCCTGGCCTACCCCTTTCATTGGATTTCATTTCTTTTCATCATGGAGGCTCGGAATCACATGTTGGTGTTACCTAGGTCCATCTACATGCAAACGTAGTCTGCCTAGGAGCACCCACTCCTTCAGACTCCCATCCACTCATCAAAGCATTTTGATATTTGCATAACTCCTCCCTAAAACCAGTCCACTGCTTGAATCAGAACTGAGGGCTCTTGAGGGGAGTATGTTTTCAGAAGCTATGTACAGCACCTTGCTCACCCCTCCCATCAGCCATAATCTGCCAGCATTGCATAGAGAAGCACAGAGACCCAGTGATGAGATCACTGGATCTAAAATAATGTATGTAAAGAAAATAGGAATGTGTGACTGCCTCTTCTATGTGAGATTGTAGCTCAGCAGTTCAGCGATGGGGGTGGGTGGGGGGAGCTGAGTGATTGCACTGAAACAGCCACTACAAATCATCATAATATAATAATGGAAATATTTCTCAGTGACTCAAAGGAATACTTTCCATGGCTGACTCAGGTTCTGCACTCACAGCTGAGTTTCTCTGTGCAGTCACGAGTTGTGTTTCTGCTTTCTTTGCAGTTTTTCAGTCTTTCTGTGATGCTGCAATATCTGCCTGTCTGAAGTTAAAAAAACAAAATAACACGATTGTCATTCCTTGAAGAGTCATCAGAGGAAACGTGACCGCCGATTCGCCCACCGCACCTCACCGCACCGCCTGCCAAACAAATAGGCAAATGACTTCTTCACCAGCTGCAGCGCAAAGAGAAGCCGCCTGACCGATGGAAGATTATTGTATGATGAGTTTAAAATGGTATTAAACCCAAAACTATAATATACCGCAGCGTACCAATCCTTAGAGGTGGTGGCTGCATTCCTTTTCCTTTCTTTAGTTTTTCCCCCCTCTGTTTTCACCTGGTGACCTGGCCAATAACACAGCTCCTGTATTAGGCTCCATGTACACGGGATACTTCTGAACGATGGAAACTGACTGCGGGAAAACGTAGGTTTAGCCGCGTTTGCATACCGAGTTTATGAGCATTTGCGTGTTCTTAAAAGATAACCTCAGGAGCAGGGGTGGACTGACAACTCATGGGGCCCTTGGGCAATAGGGGATCATGGGGCCCCTGTGTCCTTGCCCAAACTCAAAAAAGCCTATGAAAAAGGTACCAGGGGCCTCTCATGGGGCCCCCTACTGACCCCGGGCCCTCAGGCAGTGACCGAGTTTCCAAATGGTCAGTCCGCCCCTGCTCGGGAAACCTTCCTAAATGCCCAGAATGCACTGAAAAATGGTAAAAAATTAACTATTTCAGACATTTTGAGAGAAATAGAGAGAGCAGAAGCAGAGAGAGCGGTATTTGTTGAGATTAGCTGTCTTTTTTTTGTGGTGTTTGGATGTGTTCCAGCTCATTTCTGTGCAAAAATTATTGCAGCAGCATCTAACATATTTTCTTTCATGCGAAACCTCAAAGTATGGTGTACCGGGTCCATTTGAGTACCAGGGAAACGCTTTGCATGCATTTTTCATGATGAACACGGAAAGGTTTCTTCACAGTGAGAGCTGTGAAAATGTGGAATAGACTCCCTCAAGAGTTGGTTCTGGATTACTTTAAAAAAGTCCTGGATTCATTCTTAGATACACAGAATATAACTGGATATAACATTTATAGGTAAAGTTGATCCAGGGAATATCCGATTGCCTCTCGGGGGATCAGGAAGGAATTTTTTCCCAACAGGAGCAAATTGGATTGTACTTTGCTGGGCTTTTTGCCTTCCTCTGGATCAACTGTGGGTATAGGATTCTATGGTTGAACTGGATGGACTTTTGTCTTTTTTTTCAGCCAGACTAACTTTGTAACTATGAATAAAGGCTCTGGACAGCATCTGGAAATGGAAGAGTTAAAAAAAAATTCCAAACGCTTATAAACACGGTTAGCCACGTTTACAAGCATTTGAAATGCTGAAAAAATCTACTTCCGCGAACGTGCGAAAAACGTGCAAGTGCAAAACATCACACAAAAAAGTGCACCTAGGGGTGTGCTTTGTCCTTCCCCCGAAGGGGATGGACCTCTACCCTGATCCCCCGGGGCACGAAGCTCCTGACAGGGACAAGGTGCCCATGTGGTCCGCCTAGCCAAAAGGCCTGGTGGACCCCGTTCCTTGTGGCCAGCCAAAGCCATCCACCAAGTACTTGGTAAGGGGGCTCTCACGAAGTGAAAACCCCCTAGGGACATGAGAGGAAGGAACCAAAAGGCCACACATCCTCCCCCTAGACTTCAGGGTAGGCCCGAGGACCCACACCCTCCATCCTGTGAAAAAGAAAACACACACAAAAGTGAAAAGTGACAAACGTGGGAGAAAATAAATTAAATAAATAAATAAATAAGTGGCCGTGCAGATTGTGCACTGGCCAGGCCCTGAGGCCCGTAGCAAAAATTGCCCAGGACTTAGCCAAAAGGCCTAGCCCTAAAAGGCCCAGTGCAGAAAAAGTGTTAGAAACAGTGACCATGTGCCTTTTCACACATTGGGGTCCCACACCCAAGTGTTACTAAGAGCACCCCTGAGGCGACCACTCTCAGGGGGCACTGGTTCGCGGACTCTCTGCCTCCCCGGCCCCTGGCCAGACAAGGTAGATCCGTTCAAATCAGGAGGAACTGGGCCCCTCTGGTTTTCCAGGGGGAATTACTCCCGGGCCCCAGCAGCCTGTGGGCGCCTCGGTTTCTGTTCCAGCCGGTACTAACCATCAGGACCCCCATCTTACCAGCAGGGGTACTATACAACCAATCATCCCCACAAGCAGGAATGATGGTGGAGCCCCCCCACTGGACACTGATAAGAACAGATACTACACTTGATCTTAGCCAAAAGGCCGTACTGCTTGGACCTGAAGAAGGGGACACTCCCCGAAAGCTTGTCCTCAAAATTGTTTCTTAGTGCAATTAAAAAAAGTATCACGGACAGTACTCAATTGTTTCTACCGCAAATGCATTAATACGGCTACAATCACCTCAAGTAATAAAAATAGAGACGCACAAGCACATCAAATATTAGAAAGTCTTAATAAAAATCATTTTCATGTAAATGTAACTGTAATATCTCATAGTGAACATTTCCTGGAAGAATACTCAGCAATCACAAGATCTGAACCCCTACAGAATGTGTTGTAGAGAGAATATTTGTATGTTATGACGGCGTGAAAAGAGATTCAATTTCAGCCGCGAAGACACAAAGACTGACAGACAGAAACTTGTACAAATCTTCTAATCTTTGTCTTGTTGCCCCCCCCCCCCCCAGGGCTGACAACATGTTACAGAAACCTGCCGCATTGTTTACTAGGAACACACGAGTGATTGATGACTTCTTCATTAAATTGGGATCGCTGTCAGGAGTTGCAGCTACAGACTTACTATTTGTTTCAACTTGAAGGAATAAGTGTAAAATTTGTCCGGACAAAGTATAAGGATTCATATGGAGGGCTGGTTTAAGCCCGGATTCACACTAATGCTGTGCGGTACATGACATGTGATTCGCATAGGAATCGCACTACATTCCTGTACAAATAACATGCGATTTGTGTGCGGTGCAATTGGAGCCATACCAGGGGTGGACTGACAACTCATGGGGCCCCCGGGCAATAGGGGATCATGGGGCCCCTGTGTCCTTGCCCAAACTCATAAAAGCCTATGAAAAAGGTACCAGGGGCATCTCATGGGGCCCCCTACTGATCCCGGGCCCTCAGGCAGTGCACGAGTTTCCAAATGGTCAGTCCGCCCCTGAGTCATACTTTTGTATAGCTCAATCGCACAGAATCTGCACCAAAATTGTGCAGGATCCCTTTTTTTAATCGGATCGCATGGGTATTCACACCTATTCGATCCGATTCTGCACATCGCACCGTGTTTTGTGGACCGGTTTCAGGGTGTTGTTAACTTAACATACACACCCGCAGCGGTTTGCATGAACGGGGTGCGATTCTGATGCGGTGCGGAATTCGTACTGAAAATGCTGCAAATTCCGCATCAGTGTGAACCCGGCCAAACAAACAAGATGCCAAAAACTCAACAAACATGCACAGCTGTCCTAACAGAAGATGGCAGATGAGCAAGGCTGGCTGAACATAATGCAGTTTCCTTTCCTTCAACCATGGGTTGATCGACTTCATTACAACCAGCCCAGGGGCGGACTGACAACTCATGGGGCCCCCGGGCAATAGGGGACCTATCCTTCCACTGATACCAATGATGGGTCAATATTCCTCCCACTAATACCAATGAAGGGACACTATTCATCCCACTAACACTAATTTAGATATCAATTTACGCCATCAATTTACATATATACTTTACATTCACATCAGCCCTAACAGGGGCTGACTGACAACTCATGGGGCCCCCGGGCAATAGGGGATCATGGGGCCCCTGTGTTCTTGCCCACACTCAAAAAAGCCTATAAAAAAGGTATCTGGGGCATCTCATGGGGCCTCCTACTGACCCCGGGCCCTCGGGCAGTGCCCGAGTGCTCGAATGGTCAGTCTGCCCCTGAACCAGCCTACCCATACATGGATGGAAATTCAGCTGCTTTCTGCTAAACTTCGATCTATGGCCGGCTCAAGAGAGTATTTTCAGCCAATGATTTTCCATCTTCTAATCAATGCTACAACTCATCCAACTGACGTCTCAGCCAATCACCAGAGGACAGAGGACTCCACAATCTGAAAGTTAGGGCCAAGCTAGGTGATGTTAGTAAAACGGATTTCACTGCATGGCCTCATGTACACTGGACTTTATAAAAATGCCAGTAGCATTAATTGTAGAATTCCGCGTTACAAACACAAATTTTGTCGCGTCCTTTAGCATTTTTGCATTTGCGTTTTTAGCATTTTTCAGCGTTTGCATTTTTAGCAAACTATACACCCAGTAGGGTTGCCACCTCATCCCTTTAGGCTAGGTTCACACTAATGCTGTGCGGTACATCGCATGTGATTCGCACAAGAACCGCACCGCATTCCTGTGCAAATCACGTGCGATTTGTGTGCGGTGCGAATGGAGCCATACATGTTGCATGGCTGAAATCGCACCGCACCCCCACCCTTTTTTGGGTCCGCACTAGAAATGAAGCACATGGTTATTCACACCTATGCAATCCAATTCTGCACATCGCACCACGTTTCGTGGACCATTTTCGGGGTGTTATTAATTTAACATATACACCCGCAGCGGTTTGCATGAATGGGGTGCGATTCTGATGGGTGCAGAATTCACACAGAAAACACTGCGAATTCTGCACCGCATCAGTGTGAACCCAGCCTTAAACCCGAACATATATTAATGACACAGGTTCTGAGCTTAATTTAATACAGGTACAGTATATATATATATATACACTGCATGTTGAAATGCGTTATTATTACAAGATATATGGAAAATATTTTTTAAAATACATTTCAAATATACTGTATGTCTTTAAAACTATAAATCTACATTTTTGGAATGCATTTACAAATATATGTAAAATATATGTTAAAATGACTTTTTTATATGTTAAAAATATATTTTATTTAAATATATTCTTCAGATTTTTTTAACATATAAAAAAAGTCATTTTAACATATATTTTACATTTCTAAATGCATTCCAAAAATGTAGATTAAATGTATTTTTAAAGACACACAGTATATTTGAAAATGTATTCTTAAAAATATTTTTCATATTTTTTGTAATAAAAACGCATTTCAACATACAGTGTGTGTACATATATATATATATATATATATATATATATATATATATATTGAAGGAAATAAGTATTTGATCCCCTGCTGATTTTGAATGTTTGCCCACTCACAAAGAAATGATCAGTCTAAAAATCGAATGTTCGGTGTATTGTAACACTGAGAGACAGAATAACAACAAAAAATTCAAAAGAAATGCATGTCTAACAAATGATGACTGATTTGAATGTTCATGAGGGAAATAAGAATTTGATCCCCTTCACAAAACATGACTTTGTACTCCTTTAATTTAGAAGTTTATTTATTTATTGAAATATATTTTGAAATACATTGAATATGGCCAAAATTGTAGTATTTCAAATATATGTCAATATATTTGGGAAGAATATTTTTAAAACATATTTCAAATACATTTTTCTTCCATGTGGGCATTACCCCAGGTTCACACTAGCCCGCAGGTACAGAGACTTCCCATCCCATTCCTGGAACAAAATTGAGTCAGGCTGAGTACTATAAGGCCTCCTGGTAATGGCTGAGAAGTGCTCAGCCCAACTCCACTTTTATCCTGGGAATGGGATGTCCTCGTACCTCTGCTGGAGCAAAACGCTGTATACTCTATGTAGCTGATGCAATATACAGTTTATACAGCACTGACAGCAGCTGCATTTCTTAGTAATGGATAGGGGCGGACCGACCATTTGGAAACTCGGACAGTGCCCAAGGGCCCGGGGTCAGTAGGGGGCCCCATGAGATGTCCCGGTACCTTTTTCATAGGCTTTTTTGAGTTTGAGCAAGGACACAGGGGCCCCATGATCCCCTATTGCCCGGGGGCCCCATGAGTTGTCAGTCCGCCCCTGGTAATGGATAATAGTTTGTTAGGGCCAGCTTGGCCCAACTATTTAAAGTAACACAAAAGCTGGAGTTGGGCTTTAACTTGTATGGTCATTACTGAGTCCTGGTATTTAGAAACCAGAGGCTTCCAGCTATGGGTGAGAATTGTCATTGAACTCCATCATTTATGACTGGACTGCCATTCTCATCAACAACCGGTTCTGTCTACTGCCAAAAACACCTAAACTTTCCCAAAGGACCAAACGCACATCCATGGAGATGAATACAATAAAGCAGATGTCTAGTCTTGTGTGGACACGTCACATTGACTCAGCCATTGCAAAACCTTTAAATTTTTTTTTCCTTTTTTTTTTTGTTCTATGGGTTTTATTTGCTTGTTTTCTGTCTTTTGTGACCCCGTCGGTAGTAATTTTGCAGAATAAACAGTTTCAAAATGACACGCTGATGCCTGGAGGGGTCTTGTGAAACAAGTGATGGAAGGGTCTGTGGTTTGGAAGAGGGTGGGGGCAAGAGACTTGTTTTGCAGTTAGCTGTGTCCTCAGCAAGAACAAGAAGTCTTTATGATGTGGAGGAATGGAGAGCCCTCGCTCTTCCTGACTCCCACTTCAAAGGCACAAGATGAGATTTGAAGGAGTGTTTTTTTGAAGTTGAGAAAGCTGATTTCATCCTTTTAAAGTGTGAGTGGTATTTATAAACAATGAAAGATGAGGGGGCGAGGGGAAGCTGGAGGAAGTCAAGGGAGGACACAGGCCTTCAATCTTTAGATCTCGTACAAACAAATAACCCATATTTATCAATGCCCATGATGACTGATGACTGATCGAACAATCTACTTACAGGAACTACTATATGCCAACTACAAAGTGTCCCAGTGACAGTGCACAATATGTTCAAGCCTTTGTGTGGTGGGAAGCCAACTGGCTGGCAAATCTCAGGTGCAACATTGATTGGATGGGTTAAAATAATTGTTGCAATCATATTGCTGCCCTTTAAATTGTAACTGCACTTTTTTGAGAAAAAAACAGACCCTTCTGGATGATATAGATACACTGAAGGAAATAAGTATTTGATCCCCTGCTGATTGTGAATGTTTGCCCACTCACAAAGAAATGATCAGTCTAAAAATTGAATGGTAGGTGTATTGTAACACTGAGAGACAGAATAGCAACAAAAAATTCAAAAGAAATGCATGTCTAACTAATTATGTACTGATTTGCATGTTCATGAGGGAAATAAGCATTTGATCCCCTTCACAAAACATGAATTAGTACTTGGTGGCAAATCCCTTGTTGGCAATCTCAGAGGTCAGACGTTTCCTGTAGTTGGCCCCCAGGTTTGCACACATCTCAGGAGGGATTTTGGCCCACTCCTCTTGGCAGATACTCTCCAAGTCATTAAGGTTTGGTGGCTGACGTTTGGCAACTTGAATCCCTCCACAGATTTTCAATCGGATTAAGGTCTGAAGACTGGCTAGGCCACTCCAGGACCTTAATGTGTTTCTTGTAGTTGGTTACCAGGTTTGCACACATCTCAGGAGGGATTTTGGTCTGCTCTTCTTTACAGATCTTCTCGAAATCCTTAAGGTTTCTTGGCTGTCGCTTGGCAACTTGAAGTTTCAGCTCCCTCTATAAATTTTCTAAAGGATTCAGGTCTGGAGACTGGTTAGGCCACTCCAGGACCTTAATGTGCTTCTTCTTGAGCCTTGGATGTGTGTTTTGGGTCATTGTCATGCTGGAACACCCATCCATTTTCAATGCCATGGCTGAGGGAAGAAGGTTCTCACCCAAGATTTGATGATACATTGCCCCGTCCATCCTCCCTTTAATGTGGTACAGTTGTCCTGTCCCCTTAGCAGAAAAACACCCCCAAAGCAGAATGTTTCCACCACCATGTTTGACAGTAGGGATGGTGTTCTTGGGTTCATAGGCAGTTTTCTTCCTCCTCCAAACACGGCGAGTTGAGTTGATGCCAAAGAGCTCAATTTTGGTCTCATCTGATCACAACACTTTCAACCAGTCCTCCTCTGCATCATTCAGATGTTCAGTGGCAAACTTCAGACGGGCCTGGACATGTGCTTTCTTGAGCAGAGGGACCTTGCGGGCACTGCAGGATTTCAATCCTTGTTGGCGTAGTGTGTTACCAATTGTTTCTTGGTGACTGTGGTCCCAGCTTCCTGGAGATCATTGACAAGATACTCACGTGTAGTTCTGGGATGATTCCTCTCTGTTCTCATGATCATTGACACTCCATGAGGTGAGATCTTGCATGGTGCACCAGACCTAGGGAGACTGACAGTTGATTTGTGTTTTTTCCATTTGTGAATGATTGCACCAACTGTTGTCACCTTCTCACCAAGCTCCTTGGCGATAGTTTGGTAGACCAGTCCAGCCTTGTGTAGGTCTACCATCTTGTCCCTGACATCCTTGGACAGCTCTTTGGTCTTTGCCATGGTGGAGAGTTTGGAATCTGATTGTTTGATTGCTCCTGTGGACAGGTGTCTTTTATACAGCTAACAAAATGAGATTAGCAGCACTCCCTTTAAGAGACTGCTTCTAATCTCAGCTTGTTACCTGTATGAAAGATACCTGGTAGCCAGAAATCCTGCTGAATGATAGGGGATCAAATACTTATTTCCCTCATGAACATGCAAATCAGTGCATAATTTGTTAGACATGCATTTCTTTTGAATGTTGTGTTGCTATTCTGTCTCTCAGTGTTACAATACACCTACCATTCGATTTTAGACTGATCATTTCTTTGTGAGTGAGCAAACATTCAAAATCAGCAGGGGATCAAATACTTATTTCCTTCACTGTACATTGCAAGGATTTTAACAAACTTTGTGACATTAAAAAAATAATACCTACCCCGAAAATAAGACCTAGTGTGTTTTTTTTTAGCCAAAAAAAAATATAAGACAGTGTCTTATTTTCGGGGAAACACGATATATATTTTTTTCATCAGCTAAACTTTGACCTTTCTATCCTGGTCCCAATATATTGTTATTTAGGCAGACAGTAGAGTGCAGACAGCCATGAGCCCTCCCCATCACCCCACTGTGAGATCAGGACTCGCCCCGGGTCACGTTACACTCGGCATCATGGGAAGATGGATTGTGTATTTAGACCGCCATGGGTGGCAGGTGTGCAAAGTGAGACACTCACATGTCTGACATTGTACACTGGAATACAAAAGCCAAAGAAACTTTGTATCAGCTGGATAATGAGAAGATCTTCACCTTTACCTGAATGTCCCTTTCATCAGCAGACACAATGGATGGATTGCCCTCCTTATACCCACCCACCAGAGATAAGACCCTTTTCTGTCCTTTCTTCAGATTTCATACAAACAACAGACTTAAGATGGAGATAACACCGATTTAATTATCTGATGGTGAAAGAGGAGCTACAGTCAGGTCCATAAATATTGGGACACCGACACAATTCTAACATTTTTGGCTCTATACACCACCACAATGGATTTGAAATGAAACGAACAAGATGTGCTTTAACTGCAGACTGTCAGCTTTAATTTGAGGGTATTTACATCCAAATCAGGTGAACGGTGTAGGAATTACAACAGTTTGCATATGTGCCTCTCACTTGTTAAGGGACCAAAAGTAATGGGTCAATTGGCTTCTCAGCTGTTCCATGGCCAGGTGTGTGTTATTCCCTCATTATCCCAATTACAATGAGCAGATAAAAGGTCCAGAGTTCATTTCAAGTGTGCTATTGGCATTTGGAATCTGTTGATGTCAACTCTCAAGATGAGATCCAAAGAGCTGTCACTATCAGTGAAGCAAGCCATCATTAGCCTGAAAAAACAAAACAAACCCATCAGAGAGATAGCAAAAACATTAGGCGTGGCCAAAACAACTGTTTGGAACATTCTTAAAAAGAAGAAACGCACCGGTGAGCTCAGCAACACCAAAAGACTCGGAAGACCACGGAAAACAACTGTGGTGGATGACCGAAGAATTCTTTCCCTGGTGAAGAAAACACCCTTCACAACAGTTGGCCAGATCAAGAACACTCTCCAGGAGGTAGGTGTATGTGTGTCAAAGTCAACAATCAAGAGAAGACTTCACCAGAGTGAATACAGAGGGTTCACCACAAGATGGAAACCATTGGTGAGCCTCAGAAACAGGAAGGCCAGATTAGAGTTTGCCAAACGACATCTAAAAAAGCCTTCACAGTTCTGGAACAACATCCTATGGACAGATGAGACTGAGATCAACTTGTACCAGAGTGATGGGAAGAGAAGAGTATGGAGAAGGAAAGGAACTGCTCATGATCCTAAGCATACCACCTCATCAGTGAAGCATGGTGGTGGTAGTGTCATGGCGTGGGCATGTATGGCTGCCAATGGAACTGGTTCTCTTGTATTTATTGATGATGTGACTGCTGACAAAAGCAGCAGGATGAATTCTGAAGTGTTTCGGGAATATTATCTGCTCATATTCAGCCAAATGCTTCTCAACTCATTGGACGCTTCACAGTGCAGATGGACAATGACCCAAAGCAGACTGCAAAAGCAACCAAAGAGTTTTTTAAGGGAAAGAAGTGGAATGTTATGCAATGGCCAAGTCAATCACCTGACCTGAATCCGATTGAGCATGCATTTCACTTACTGAAGACAAAACTGAAGGGAAAATGCCCCAAGAACAAGCAGGAACTGAAGACAGTTGCAGTAGAGGCCTGGCAGAGCATCACCAGGGATGAAACCCAGCGTCTGGTGATGTCTATGCGTTCCAGACTTCAGGCTGTAACTGACTGCAAAGGATTTTCAACCAAGTATTAAAAAGTGAAAGTTTGATTTATGATTATTATTCTGTCCCATTACTTTTGGTCCCTTAACAAGTGGAAAACACATATGCAAACTGTTGTAATTCCTACACCGTTCACCTGATTTGGATGCAAATACCCTCAAATTAAAGCTGACATTCTGCAGTTAAAGCACATCTTGCTTGTTTCATTTCAAATCTATTGTGGTGGTGTATAGAGCCAAAAATGTCAGAATTGTGTCGATGTCCCAATATTTATGGACCTGACTGTATATCATGAATACCAAAACCTCTTACTGCTACGTTCAGCCTATAATAATATTATTGATAACACATCCATGTTCAAATGGATCAAAATTCGGTGCGATCAGTTAAATTTCGATCCAAATATGGGCACCCTGGTTGTACAGAAGTTGATCTACCGATTGACTTCTGTACAATCAGCCTGTCAGAATTTTTCCGGACTGATCTGTGCCGCCCAGGGGCGGACTGACAACTCATGGGGCCCCCGGGCAATAGGGGATCATGGGGCCCCTGTGTCCTTGCCCAAACTCAAAAAAGCCTATGAAAAAGGTACCAGGGGCATCTCATGGGGCCCCCTACTGACCCCGGGCCCTCGGGCAGTGCCCGAGTTTCCAAATGGTCAGTCCGCCCCTGGTGCCGCCGGCTATAGCTCCCTGCCGTGAGAACACAATAGCACAGCGAGAGGATTCCCCATATAATGTGTGGATGGGGGAATCGGATCATTTTTTTTTTTTTTTTAGTTCAACCTGCTGGTTGAACAAAACAAAAAAATAAATAAATAAATGAGCTGCCTAAGGGCTCGTTTATTATTTATTTCAGGTACTTATATAGCGCCATCAATTTACGCAGCGCTTTACATATATATTGTACATTTACATCAGTCCCTAACCCTCAAGGGGTGTATAATCTAAGGTCCCTAACTCACATTTATATACAAGGGCCAATTTAGACAGGATCCATTTAACCTACCAGCATGTCTTTGGAGTGTAGGAGGAAACTGGAGTACCTGGAGGAAACTCACACAGGCACAGGAAGAACATGCAAACTCCAGGCAGGAGGTGCCATGGCTGGGATTTGAACCAACGACCTTAGCACTGCCAGGTGGAAGTGCTAACCATTAAGCCACTGTGCTGCCCACACTTGAGTTTGAGGAGTGGTTGAGCTGTGATTTTACTGCCTCTTCTTAAACTGCAAAGGCAGGCCTCCCCACTGTTGCTATGTAACATTATTATGTTTGTAATCATGCAGATTTTACCATCGATGTGCTCTTTCTTTCTCATGTGTTCCTCTTTCATTTACTGTTTGTATATATATGTGAAAAACAATAAGAATTGTTAATAAATAAAAAAAAACCTGCAAAGGCAGAAGATGAAGGTGTTCACATGCCCTGACTGTGGCTAAACTTATCCCAACAGTCATGTTCAGTTGGCAACGCGACCTGTTCAAGAGAATGGGGCTGTGCTGCAACTGCATGCAATGCACACATTTGCAGCATAGTGGTGCAGCATTTATAGGGTTAAAACAGGTGGTGAGGAGGTGACATATTGCCTCCTCACTGCCTGTCAAATGCCTTTGAAAAGTGATCCAAACATGGATCACTTTTCAAAGGTGTTGCAATCTTGCTGAATGTATAAGCGAAGCCTTAGAAATACAATGTCTCTATTGAAAACAAACAGATATGAGAAAAGTACATTGTTTGCCCGGCAATTAAAAGATACTGCTGGATAGTGAGACCTGTGCAAAGATCAGTCATCTGTATACAGGGTGACAGCGTGTGTCTTGTTTTGTCAGATAGCGGAGGAGGAAGTAGTGCTGGATCAGTAAGTTGTATATAAGGTGACAGTGTGTCTTAACAGATAGCGGAGGAGGAAGTAGTGCTGGATCAGTAAGTTGTATATAAGGTGACAGTGTATATGTTGTCAGATAGTGGAGGAGGAAGCAGTGCTGGATTAGTATGCTATATATAAGGTACAGTGTGTGTCTTGTCAGTGGAGGAGGGAGCAGAGGTGGATCAGAAATCTGTTTATAAAGGGACAGTGTATGCCTTGTCAAACAGTGGAGAAGGAAGCAGTGCTGGATCAGACAGCCTTACATAAGGTGACAGTGTATACATTGTCAGATAGTGGAGGAGGAAGCAGTGCTGGCTCATTGACTCGAAAATAATTATAACCACAAAGAGGGACTCCGCTCCATATTGATGGCTGTGGTTTGGCTCAAACAGGTGTGATGGCCAGGAGTCCACAACTATTGGCCATATAATGTAACAGATACGCAGCTGATGAGTTAAGGTGTAAAAGATTTGCAGTGCTTTGTCCCCGGAGTGTTCAGTCCTCGGAGGATGGGAGTTGTCAGGCAACTTATAATGGGACTAATGTGTCATAACTACTAGCCAGGAATTAGTTCTCAAGGCTACAGTATGACCTCATTGGACTGAAGGGCCAGCTTTGCAGCAACTCTACATGCTGCGTTACATTTTCTGCAGCCTTGGCATATGAACAGCTTCCTGTATTTTAGACTTTTGATGTGTAGTGGGGCTGGGGGGGGGGGGGTAAAACCACAGCTCAGCTGCCTGTAAGAAACCATAGGGGCTTGTTTGACCTGATCCGAGAATGGAAATCCCCTTTAACCTCCTTAGCGGTTTTCCCGAGTGTAGCTCGGGGTAAAATTTCTATACCAAGAGAGGTAACCCCAAGCTACACTCGGGCTTACCATGCGGCGCTGCTCTGGGAGTCCCTGCAGCACTTACCTTGTCCTTCGCTCCCGCGATGTCTCCCCTGCAGCGTCCCCGGCCATCTCCTCCGGCCGATGCCGGCATCCGGCTTCCGTGTTCCGGTCCCTGTGACGTCGGGACGTACGGGCGCCGGAACCGGCGGGAAATTTGAAATTTTTTAAAAATGTCATTTTTGCTGTCATTGCTATTTCAATGCATTTCACATACATTTTGTCCCTACTGCTTTGTCCTGTGCCCTGCCTGCATTTTGACTGTTCTTTCTGCCTGGAAACTTAGAAAAGTCCATGGCGTCCAAAAAGCGTCCCTTTACGTCAAAAGCGGTTTTAGAACAGCGATAGTAAATCAGAACCACTTGCAGAATTGAGTGATAATGATTCGTGGGGGAAATTCGTCATCAGACACTGAAAACGATTTTGCGACTTTGCTCAGCGATGTGCGAATTTGCCTCTGTATTTCAAATTTCAGTGTTTTTGGTTTGATTATATTATTGAATTAAATTTATTATTATTATATTATTATTTTTTATGATTATTTATTAAATTATAATTTATGATTTCGTGTTTCAAATTTTATCATACCCGGGATGTTTACTAGACTCTTGTTCGGACAGATTTCAGTGAGTTATTCCTAAGAATTACAGCCTACAATAAAAAACTACAAATTTCCATGCAAAAAAATGGTACCGCTTTCAGCACAAAAAATCAGAAAGAATCATAACGCCAGGGAGGTTAAAGCCGTATTCTTTTGTGTGAAAGTTCATCAGGATATTTGTGAAAGTCTATGAGCTTGTGAAAAGAGAATCTCGATGAGTCCTTGGTCTTCGGCCATCGGAAATGCGGGGAGGTTAAGGTCGCTCTTGCGTTACTCGGAGACAATGGCCCTGTAACACATATAATAGGTACATTTTTAGCCCATTGTCCCTTTAAATGTATGAATGAGCCAGGGGCCCGGCTAGACAGATGGTAAGCACAATTGTCATGAGCTCTTCAAATAGCGAGCAGACAGGAGTGACAGCAGGTGAGAGGGGCAGAAAGGATTATGATTGGCTTAGGACAATGACGAGTGGGGGTGGGGGGAGGGACAGGTGCAACTCAGCTCAGACCTGATAAGTGTTAACACCAACCAACCGCAATACCTTAGGAAATCCTAGGAAGAGGGAACTTGTTCTAAAAATATATGATCGAATGTTGATTCAGGAATTTGACTGTCATCAGGAGTCATGAAAGAATTTCTTCTCTGTTAAAGGAACACTCCGCTTTCGGGAAAAAATGTATTACAATCAGGGGTGGACTGACAACTCATGGGGCCCCTGGGCAATAGGGGATCATGGGGCCCCTGTGTCCTTGCTCAAACTCAAAAAAGCCTATGAAAAAGGTACCAGGGGCATCTCATGGGGCCCCCTACTGACCCCGGGCCCTCGGGCAGTGCCCGAGTTTCCAAATGGTCAGTCCGCCCCTGATTACAATCTTTATAACTGTTAAACAATTCATATTGCAACTTAATGCTGATGTGAATCTAATCACAAAAATGTTTACCATGTTAATATTGTTTTAAAAGTCCCACCCTCTGGAACTCCCTACCCCAATCTGTCTGGTTATCTCTGTGCACCTTTAGGTGATCCCGGAAAACTCACCCAGGGACACTATTCTACCTCCACCTAACAACTGAAGTTTTACTTTCTCCATCAACTCAGTCCTCACAGTTATTACCTTTTGTATCACTTGCCCCTCCCCCCTTAGATTGTGAGCTCTCAGGGGCAGACCCTTCCAAACCCTCTTGGCTTGTATTGTAACTGTACTGTTTTCCTTTTTTTTGTAAAGCGCTGTTCAAACTCTTGGCGCAATCAAATTCCTGTGTTATAATAATAATAAATTGTTGTCTTTCATTAAAATAATGGTGATCCTACCATGGCGGTCCTTGTTCAGGCATTTCCTGTTCTAGGGTGACAACACTGAATTTCTATCTCTAATTGTGCTCCTGCGCTGTCACCTGGACTTCTGTTGGAGACTACAAGAGGCTGTTTCTATACACTTTACCCAGGCATGGTCCACTGCTGTCACCTTTAGGAAACCTGTCATGAGAGATGCCGTACAGCTATCGCTGGAGTGCATGGAGATAGGAGGTGACTGTAGAGGCATCTGGAGATCAGCAGCATTGAAAGGCAAAAACCAACAGTATTTTATTCATAAAAGACACTTTTTTATTTAATGGCTGCCTTAGCAAACTAGATTATATCCTGTTAGGGATTATACAGCATGTAGGTAATGAACGAACACCAGCACTGTCACATAGGAGGGAGGTAAGTGAGTCACATGCCCCCCATATCTAAAAGTACAGGGTATTTTATTCAACCTGGCAGCTGCCAGGAGCAGCAGAGGAGTGAAGGAAATGCCAGGAGCAGCAGAGGTGTTTATGGAAATGCCATGAGCAGGGGAGAAGTGGAGGAAATGCCAGGAGCGGGGGAGAAGTGGAGTAAATGCCAGGAGCGGGGGAGAAGTGGAGGAAATGCCAGGAGCGGAGGAGAAGTGGAGGAAATGCCACAAGCAGCTTAGAAGTAAAGGCAATGCCGGGAGCAGTGGAGGAGTGAAGGAATTACAGAGAGTAGCAGAGGAGTGAAAGAAATGCTGGGAGCAGGAGAGGAGTGACAAAAATGCAGGGAAGAGCAGAGGAGTGCAGCAAAAAGCCATGAACAGTGAAAGAGAAAAAGGAAATTCTGGGAATTTCCTTTTTCTCTTTCACTGACAGCAAAGGAGTGAAGAAAATGCAGGGAGCAGCAGAGGAGTGAAAGAAATGCTGGGAAAGGCAGAGGAGTGAAAGAAAAGCCCTTACCAGTGAAAGAGTAAAGGAAATGCCAGGAGCAGCAGATGAGTGAATGAAATGCCAGGAGCAGCAGAGGTGTTTATGGAAATGCTAGGAGCAGCAGAGGAGTGAATGAAATGCCAGGAGCAGCAGAGGTGTTTATGGAAATGCTAGGAGCAGGGGAAAGGTGATGGAAATGTCAGGAGCAGCTTAAAAGTAAAGGCAATGGCAGGAGCAGTAGAGGAGTGAAGGAAATGGCAGGAGCAGAGGAAGAGTGAAGGAAATGCAGAGAGCAGCAGAGAAGTGAAGAAAATGCTCGGAGCAGGAGAGGAGTGACAGAAATGCAGGGAACAGCAGAGGAGTGCAGCAAAAAGCCATGAACAGTGAAAGAGAAAAAGGAAATTCTGGGAACAGCAGAGGAGTGAAGAAAATGCAGGGAGCAACAGAGGAGTGAAAGAAATGCTGGGAAAAGCAGAGGAGTGAAGGAAAATCCCTGACCAGTGAAAGAGTAAAGGAAATGCCGGGAGCAGCAGAGGAGTGAAGTTAATGCTGAAAACAACAGAGGATTTAAGGAAAAGTCCTGAACAGCAGAAGAGTGAAGGAAAGGCTGGGCGCAGCAGAGGAGTGAAGGAAAAGCCATGAGCAGTGGAAGAGTGCAGGAGAGATGAGAATAGGCAACTGGGTAGAGCAGTTGAATGAACCTGTTGCTTTCCCATACAAGGATAAAGCACAGGTTCACTTTATATAGAACACAATCATTGTGACCAGTGCTGGTATACTGCCGCAAAGTTTTATTTGCAGTATTTTCAGTGTGCCACCCTTTCGGACAATGTTACCAGAGTGCATGAAAAGGCTTACAGTTAGATGGGAGGGGCTGAACGGGGAGGAACCTGCTTTCCTTGATTCGGCATGACTTTGATCGTGAAAATTCGTGAAATAAATTACCCACCACTTCAAAGGCCACACTGACCACAGATGCTCCATGACTGCCAGGTGACAACATGCTGAGCTTTTCCGGCCTATGAGTAGAATGTGGGCCGCCTTACAGGGGACTCCTGTGGAAATATCCATTTACAGTACAACTACCATATACAACACAATGGTCTGAAGAAACTCTCAGAAAGATTGTCCAGTCAAAAGATCTGTAGTATACAATGACACCAGAAAAATCACTCTGCTGAGAGCTCCTTCCCTATAGAAGCTTTGGGAATCAATCTATCTATCTATCTATCTATCTATCTATCTATCTATCTATCTATCTATCTATCTATTATCTATCTATCTATCTCATATCTATCTATCTATCTATCTATCTATCTATCTATCTATCTCCTATCTATCTATCTATCTATCTATCTATCTCCTATCTATCTATCTGTCTATCTATCTATCTATCTATCTATCTATCTATCTATCTATCTATCTCCTATCTATCTATCTCCTATCTATCTATCTATCTATCTATCTATCTATCTATCTATCTATCTATCTATCTATCTCCTATCTATCTATCTATCTCCTATCTATCTATCTATCTATCTATCTATCTATCTCCTATCTATCTATCTATCTATCTATCTATCTCCTATCTATCTATCTATCTGTCTGTCTGTCTGTCTGTCTGTCTGTCTGTCTGTCTGTCTGTCTGTCTGTCTGTCTGTCTGTCTGTCTGTCTGTCTGTCTGTCTGTCTGTCTGTCTGTCTATTTATTGATCTGTCTGTCTGTCTGTCTGTCTGTCTGTCTGTCTGTTTATTGATCTATCTATCTATCTATCTATCTATCTATCTATCTATCTATCTATCTATCTATCTATCTATCTGTCTACAGTGTGGAAAATAATTATTTGATCCCCTGCAGATTTTGTAAGTTTGCCCACTTACAAAGAAATGAAGGGTGTATCATTTTTATCACATCTGTATTTTAATAGATAGAGACAGAATATCAACCAAAAATCTAGAAAAAAACACATAATACAAATGTTATAAATTGAGTTGCAGTTCAGTGAGTAAAATAAGTATTTGATCCCCAAGCAAACCATGACTTAGTACTTGGTGGAGAAACCCTTGTTGGCAAGCACAGAGGTAAGAGGTTTCTTGTAGTTGGTTACCAGGTTTGCACACATCTTAGGAGGGATTTTGGTCCACTCTTCTTTACAGATCTTCTCTAAATCCTTAAGGTTTCTTGGCTGTCGCTTTGCAACTTGAAGTTTCAGTTCTCTCCATAAATTTTCTATAGGATTAAGGTCTGGAGACTGGCTAAGCCACTCCATGACCTTAATGTGCTTCTTCTTGAGCCACTCCTTTGTTGCCTTGGCCGTATGTGTTGGGTCATTGTCATACTGGAAGACCCATCTTCAGTGTTCTGGCTGAGGGAAGAAGGTTCTCATCCAAGATTTTACAATACACGGCCCTGTTTATTGGTCCTCAATGTGGCAAAGTCGGCCTGTACCTTTAGCAGAGAAACAGCCCCAAAGCATAATGTCTCCACCTCCGTGCTTGACTGGTATTCTTAGGGTCATAGTCAGCATTTCTCTTCCTCCAAACACAGCGAGTTGAGTTAATGCCACAGAGCTCAATTTTGGTCTCATCTGACCACAGCACTTTCTCCCAATCCTTCTCTGAAGCATTTAGATTTTCAATGACAAACTTCAGATTGGCCTGTACATGTGTCTTCTTGATGAGGGGGATTTCAATCCATGGCAGCGTATTGTGTTACCAATGGTTTGTTTGGTGACTGTGGTCCCAACTGCCTTGAGATCATTCACAAGCACCTCCTGTGTAGTTCTGTGCTAATCCCTCACTTTTCTCAAGATCATCCTTACCCCATGAGGGGAAATCTTGCATGAAACTCCAGACCGAGAGTGACCAGGCCCCTGGGCTGGCCATACATTATACAATTTTCTTGAGAATTTTACTTTAGATTTACCAGAAACCATATAATACGAGATCAACACTAAACAACACTTTCGATTGTATCCAATTAGGCTGGTCATACAATATACAATTTTCTGTCCAATTTCTTCCCAATTTCCTTTAGATTTACCTTTAGCTATGTAGTGCAAGGGCCTGCCTAATTGGATACAATTGAAAGTGTTGTTAGTTTGACCTCATATTATATGGTTTTTGGTAAATCTAAAGCAAAAATCTCAGGAAAATTGTATAATGTATGGCCAGCCTAACACTATACAATTTTGTGTCCAATTCCTGCCCAATTTCCTTTAGATTTATCTTAAACTATGTAGTACAAGGGCCTGCCTAACTGGATACAATTGAAAGTGTTGTTCAGGTTTGACCTCATATTATATGGTTTTTGGTATGTCTAAAGCAATTTTTCAAAGAAAATTGTATAATGTATGGCCAGCCTTAGGCAAGCACTTGCACTAATTGGCTGAAGGTAAATCTAAAAGAAATTGGGCAGAAATTGGACAGAAAATTGTAAGAAATTTGTATAGTGTATGGCCAGCCTTCAGCTTTAGATTTACCAAAACTCATATAATATGAGGTCAAACCTAAACAACACTTTCAATTGTAACCAATTGGGCAGGCTTTTGCACTACACAGTTGAAGGTAAATTGGGCAGAAATTGGATAGCAAATTGTAAGAAAATTGTATAGTGTATTGCCAGCCTTATGCAGTCCATAGATGGGTCAAAAACTGGCCGTTTTTTAACAAAAAAAAAAAAAAAAATCGGTCGTTCAATAGGCTAACGTTACCACCAAAGGTGAAAAAAACGGCCGATTTTCATCCCGTCTACGGCCCTGCAGAGAGCTCCGCTATTATATTTGACATGAAAAAGTATTGCGGTTGCAACATTGTATCTATTTGTATCCATTTCGGATACAGATGGTTTTATTCGGATACAAATAGATACATTGTTGCAACCGCAATACTTTTTCATGTCAAATATAATAGCGGACTGAAATTCTTTTTCTTCTTCTGCTTCTTCTTCTTTTTCTTCTTCTTCTTCTTCTTCTTTTTCCTCTTCTTCTTTTTCCTCTTCTTCTTTTTCTTCTTCTTCTTTTTCTTCTTCTTTTTTTTTCTTGCAGGTCATGGCTCATGCACAGATTTTTTATCGATAAAAAGATCGGCCGATTTGCCCATCATTGCCACGGTGATGGGCGATCGGCCGATTTTTTTCCAACTTTACCGATAAAAAAATGTGCCAAAATCCAGAAAAACGGCTGACCAATTAACCCATTAATCAGCCGGTATTTGACCCATCTATGGCCTGCATTAGTCTGATCACAAGGGGAGAGGAGACTGAGAAAATGCTTCCTCCTGCCTGCAGCAAACTTATGACATCATCTCAGCCTAGGAAAAGTCACCGGACTGGAGCTCAAGGATGGCTTTTTACAGATATACAGCTTTTCTGAAAAATGATCCCGTTGCTGTCAATTTCCAGCACTTTAATAATGCAGACTTATAAAGTTACTGAGAGGCCCACTTTCATGACAGGTCCTCTTTAAAAATCCATCCTCAGTTAAATCCTACTGTATCTTTCAATTCTAAGTAAGAACTGGCATTCCTGTCCTCCCCTCCCCCAGTGAGATTGAACCTCTTAGGGCAGGTCTGATGCAGATTACTGGCGGAGGAGCAGTACCTCCAGTTCTCAGTAGGAACACATTGATACTTATTTACCATTAATGCTTCAAACTATAAACTGTCAAAAGACGGTCATGACATAATGACCACAAAGTGTACTCAGAGCGCCATGGGACTTCCTGGAACTCAAGGTCCTGGGAAGAAATTTCTGAGAATTAAACAATTGTTCCAATATCTAGATTAGAGATGAGCGAATCGAACATGATGAAGTGGAATTCGTTTCGAAGATTAGGAAAAATTCGATTTGCGCCGAATCCGAAAATTAGCAAACTTCGGATGCACGAATCAAATTTTCCCAAAAATGGCGGCGACATGTGTGGCGACGGAGTGGGGATCTCTGGGAAGGCGCGCAGACAAGGCGCGCTGACCCATAATGCATTCATTCATGACATGTGATCGCATTAGCCAATCAGCAGCCAGCCAGCCAGCACTGTGTAATGGTGGAGCTATAAATCGCGGCCATCTTAGAATTCTCCATTAGCCTCCGGTCATTCAAGAGAGACAGACCTGTCTGTATTAGGGACAGAGTTAGGGCCACAGAGACTTTAGGGCCACAGAATCGTTACTCAGGGACACAGAATCGTTACTCAGGGACACAGAATCGTTACTCAGGGACACAGAATTGTTACTGAGGGACACAGAATCGTTACTGCGGGACACAGAATCGTTACTCAGGGACACAGAATCGTTACTCAGGGACACAGAATTGTTACTCAGGGACACAGAATCGTTACTCAGGGACACAGAATCGTTACTCAGGGACAGACACAGAATCGTTACTCAGGGACACAGAATCGTTACTCAGGGACACAGAATCGTTACTCAGGGACACAGAATTGTTACTCAGGGACACAGAATTGTTACTGAGGGACACAGAATTGTTACTGAGGGACACAGAATCAATACTCAGGGACACAGAATCGTTACTCAGGGACACAGAATCGTTACTCAGGGACACAGAATCGTTACTCAGGGACACAGAATCGTTACTCAGGGACACAGAATCGTTACTTTCTGCTTCACAACCACTATTGTACGTTCAAAGAGTTAAATCCTGTTTTATGTTTGGGGTGCTTATTGAATTAAAGAGTATGTCAGACAACACGCAGAGGAGTGGCAGAGGAGGCAATGTTTCAGGAGCGAGCAGACGTGGCAGCAGAGGAAGGGGTCGAGGCAGCACTATTCGCAGCCAGAGGCCAGTGCTCCCGGTGTCATCCAGCGGTCGTGTCTCCACCGACAACCCTGCCGTCATCGATTGGTTGACTCGGTCGTCTTCCTCTTCCCAGGTCACCTCTGACACCTACAGCCAACGGTCGGTGGGTACGTCAGACACAACCGTTAGTTGGCATGGCCCGGGAGCAAGCCCACTGAAATCACGTGTCCTCTACCTGCCCCTGTCCTTTGGTGTTCCCTCACCAAGCGAAGTATCGCATGCTGTGGGCTCAGCCCCACTGTACAGTGAGGAAGAGCTAACAGAGGGCGGTCAGGAACGGGGGGGAGACATCCGCCTCTTCAGCAGCCAGGCGAAGAAGTACTGGCGAGGAGAGTGGCTCGGTAGCCGGTCTAGAGACAGGCCTGTCTCCTGACCCACACGCAGCTGAGGGGGCTAGTAGTGACGCGGAGACCCTAATTGATGATGATGAGGCTGATCGCACTTGGCAGCCTCGTCGTCATCAGGCTATTGCTTCCGCATCATCAGGAGAAGAGGGTGCCAGCTTGCCAGCGAGCAAAACAGTCGGTGGGTTGCCCAGGAGGCAGCAGGGTCGCAGCAGTGTCAGTGGAGGCAAACGGCCACGGAGTAGAGCACCAGCTCCACTGCAGCCTACCACCACGGCCAGTAGTGGTGCCGGTGTGCACGGAGGAAGTAGCAGTCAGCCAGTGAGGAGTAGCGGGAGCAAAGTTTCCTACTCGGCGGTGTGGCAATTTTTCGTCAAGCCGCCCGAGGAAGTAAACGTAGCCGTATGTCGACTATGTGGCCAGAAAGTCAAGCGTGGCCAGGGGGCCCATGTTGGGACTACAGCGTTGCGTCAGCATATGCAGCGTCGCCATTCGGTGGCCTGGGAAAACCGTGATAAAGATACGGCGGTTCTGCCTGCCCCAGCCCCCGCTCCATCACCCGCTCCGTTACTTGCTCCGTCACCCGACGTCAATCGCCCTCTATCAGCCAGTCAAGGCTCCAACACCTCTGCTGAGGGGAGTTGTCGCTCGTTGGCATCTTCCGCTCGTTCAGATGCTCCTTCTCCTGCTACTCCTCTTCACGGATTCCGTCAGCAGTCTTTCTTGGAATCCGTTTCCAAGAGACAACAGTTTGCGAGCACGCACCCGACGGTGCAGAAGCTGAACGTCCTCCTGTCCAAGTTGCTGGTGCTGCAGTCCCTCCCTTTCCAAGTGGTGGACTCAGCACCTTTCCGAGAAATGATGGCTTGTGCCGAGCCGCGGTGGAGAGTGCCATGCCGGCATTTCTTCGCCAAAAAGGCAGTGCCAGCCCTGCATTCACATGTAGAAGAGATGGTGGGCCAGTCTTTGAGCATGTCGGTCTCTGCCAAAGTGCACGGCAGCGCCGACGTGTGGAGCTGTAACTATGGTCAGGGACAGTACATGTCATTTACGGCCCACTGGGTGAACGTGGTGCCGGCACAGCCGCACCAGCAACTTGGACAGGTCACGCCGCTTTTGCCTCCACATTTGCACGTCCTTGGTCCAGCAAAGATGTCCGCCTCTACCACCTCTTCTTCCGCCGTGTCCTCAGCCGCCACCCCCGTGCCAAGTCCCATTACCCGACCGGCATATCACATGTGCAGGGCGCAACGGTGTCACGCTGTGCTGCACCTGGTATGCCTTGGCGAACGTAGTCACACAGGGGAGGAACTTCTGAGTGTAATGAACAGAGAAATCGACAGATGGCTGTCTCCGCGCAAACTGAAAATCGGAACCATGTTGACCGACAACGGAAAGAACATGGTGTCTGCTCTGCGTCAAGGAAGGTTGTGCCATGCGCCATGCATGGCTCACGTGTTCAATCTGGTTGTCAAGCGGTTCCTAAAATCCACCATCCCACTGCAAGACATCCTTAAAATGTCACGTAAACTTTGCATGCATTTCAGCCATTCCTACACCGCAAAGCACACCCTCCTTGAGCTGCAGCGGCAGAACGGAATTCCACAGCATCGCCTGATCTGCGACGTTGCAACAAGGTGGAATTCAACCCTACATATGTTAGACCGCCTTTACGAACAGCGAAAGGCCATCACCGATTTCCTGATGTTACAAGCGGATAAAGGTACTCCCCTGTGTAACTTAGATGTCAGCCATTGGCAGCTCATGCGTGACACCTGCCGCTTGCTCAGGCCCTTTGAGGAGGCCACGCTATTCGTGAGTCGGCAGGACTATGGGATGAACGACGTCATTCCTCTGTTGCACGTCCTGGAACAAATGCTGTTAACAATGGCTGGTCAGGGTGCGGTAGACGTGGCGCACAGATCTCAACGCCACATGACCCCTGTGGGGGCAGGACAGGAAGAAGAGGAGGAGGTAGAGGAGGACATTGGTGCTCAGGAATTATTGAGTGAAATGGGTGGTTTTTCCACTCAGCGGACAGGAGTGGAGGAGCATCTGGTAGAGGAGGAGGAGGAGACAGAGGACCCAGACGCACCGTGGCAGTATGCTGTGGAGATGGAGGCAGGGAGTCCCTCGCATTCCTTGGCACAAATGGCCCATAGCATGCTCGGTTGCTTGCGTAGCGACAGCCGAATAATAACCATCAGACAGAGGGATGACTTTTGGCTGTCCACCTTGTTGGACCCTCGCTACCGTTCAAAAATGGTGGCCTTTTTCACACCTGCTGAGAGGGAGGCCAAAATAAAGTACTATAAAAACCACCTATGTAGTCAGTTGGTCTCTGCCTTTCTGCGCCAACGTCCATCCTCAGACACTGTGGGCCCTGTGCGCTCGCGTTCCGCTGCCATGGCAGCAGGGGAGGGGTGGGGTGGTAGGAGCAGTGGTAGCTCCACCAGCAGCGGCTGCCTCAGTCTGCAGTCGATGATGAGTAGCTTTCTTCACCAGCGCAGTGAGGAAACTACTAATCAGCCGCAGCAGCAGCAGCATCAGGTGGACCTGGAGCAGGACCTCAAACAACAGGCTCGGGCCTACTTGGACAGCACCCTGCCAACCGAGCTAGACAATCCCCTTGACTACTGGGCAACGAAACTTGACCTTTGGCCCCAACTAGCTGAATTTGCCCTTGAAAGGCTGTCATACCCGGCCAGTAGCGTGGCATCGGAGCGCATGTTTAGTGCGGCAGGAGGTATTGTAACTCCACGGAGGACACGACTGTCCACCCAAAGTGTGGAGAGACTCGCGTTTGTGAAAATGAATCAGGCGTGGATTAGTCTGGATTTCAAACCACCAGTTCCTGACACAACTGACTAAATTCGCCATGAATCATGCCCCAAACATGTTATTATTTTTAACATAGGCCTCTGTATGGCCTTCAATTTAAGCTGCTTACGCTTCGCCACTCTGCCATGGGCCCCTGTACTGCCTCCTCTTGCTGCTGCCAGGTCCAGAGTGTGTCATGGGTCCCTGTACGGCCTCCCATTGCTGCTGACTTCATCGCCAGACTCTGCCATGTGCCACTTTTAGGTCTCCTTACACTGTTGGTGGGTTCCATTTTGTGATAGGGTGCTGTATGGCCTTCCATTGCTGCTGCCTCCACCGCCACCCTGCGCCATGTGCCTCTGTCGTCTGCTCACGCTGCTGACGGCTTCCGCTTTTTAACCGAGGCCTGTGTTTGGCTTCCGAATACTGCTGCATCCACCGCCACCCTGCGCCATGTGTCTCTGTCGTCTGCTCGCGCTGCTGACGGCTTCCGCTTTTTAACCTAGGCCTGTGTATGGCTGCAGAATAATGCTGCCTACACCGCCACCCTGCGCCATGTGCCTCTGTCGTCTGCTCACGCTGCTGCCAGGTCCATACTGATTCATGGCCTCCTGTACCGGCTCCTCATGAACGTGGTTCAGCGGGTTTGCATCACTTAACGGCAAATCGTTGACAAACGCTGGGACGTTCAGTGTTGTGCGCATTAAGCCAGACACCAAAGGGCAGCACAGACCTGTTATTACTCGCTCAAGCATGGCTGAACAAAACCAGTCTCTACCACAAATTGGACCCAGACCTGCCCAGGGTCTCGTAAGTAGATTGCACGGAGGAGTAGAGTTCGTTATTGGAATTAACTGTGAGGGACTTTTAAACCTAGGCCTGTGTATGGCCTTCAATTGAAGCTGCTTCTGCTCCGCCACTCTGCCATTGGACTCTTGATAGTCGACGACTTTTAATAGACACACACTTACCTGTCCCATGATCCAGCAATGTGCTCACCTGCGCCATCCCTTCTCTCTCTCTTCTCTCCCTGGTGCCAGCATCTCAACTGTGGGCATTAGGTTGTGACAGCTTGCAGCTTCACAGCCGGATGCCCACTGCGCATGTGCAAGTAGCGCTGCGCATTCTGATTGGTCCAGCAGTCTTCTGGAACCTGTGAAGTGTCCCAAAATACTGCGGGAGGAAGAAGCGGGGGCAGAACTTCCGGCTCACTGTCAAAACCAGGTACCCGCTTCCCCCAAAAAAGTGCCAAATATGGCAGTGGAAGAGGGGAGAAGACAAACAAGTGGAGCTTCCACTTTTGGGTGGAACTCCGCTTTAACTCCTTGCCACAGTTGAGGAAAGTGAAAAAATAAAGCTGGACCCACAGAGCTACCCTGCTGGTATTGTTGTCTTAGGGTATTGATGTTGGTGCAAATGGTCTGGTTCCTGGGCAGGCGGCTTCTACCCCTCCACAATCTCCTTGGCTTGTAGTGTAATGCAACAAGAATTGAAACCGAAGCGCTCCTCACTCCTAAGAGGCCCAGATACAACTTTATTCCATTAAGGCCCCTTTCGGCCTGATGGTCTGATTGGGTCCACCTGTCAGTTTTTCAGGCGGACCCAATTGGACCATCCATAGACCTCTATGGACTGGCGGGTGGCAGTGGTCCGGCGGCATCCAATCCTGTACACCAAAAACAGACGGATTTGGATCCCCATCCATTTGCTGGATTGGATGGCAGTCGGGTGGAAACGAACAGGTGGCCTCTTTCTCATCCGATCACCAGATAGAGGACAGTGGTCAGTGTTTGTGTCTGCTCTGCAGCAACGGAGCGGACACAGACATGTCATCCGCCTGCTCAGCAGGGATCAGCGGAGAGATCACCTGCTGAGCAGGTGGATCCGCTGACGGGTCTTCCCCATCTGAAAGGGGTCTTAAAGTCAGGGGTACAATCCAAAAAAGTAACAAATGCATTTCAGGGGTCCAAGAGCTTCTTCAGGGCTAGAAAGAGCATAAGGAAATCTCCTTGCCACTGCAGCAGTTTAAGAGGTTCTAGGTGATGGTAGGCAGAGTTCCTGATTCTGTGACCACTGTGATTGGCTGTTAGGGAGGTGCTTGTGTGGGTTCAGAACCCAGAAGTCAGATGGCATATCTGGTCCAATGAGCTGTGGGAAGGGGGATTCCCTGTTCTGCAGCTGACAGACACAAAGGGGCAAGGATGCTCATGACATAATTGTTATCGATGTCATTGAATGCGGGTGGGGATTGATGAGTGGCCAGTACAAAAGTCTGACACACTCAGAGGTCAAATTGAGATTTTTATCAAATAAAGGTATCAGATAAAGCCAATGCGTTTCAAGATAAATTCCTCCCCATTCCTCAGGGCTAGAGTACAGAAACAGTGATTTGTGTCATATTCTAATTTTTCTGTACTCTAGCCCTGAGGAAGGAGGCATTTTCCCGAAATACATTGGCTTTGGCATAATAGCAAAAAAAGAATGGAATTCTCACCCCCCGCTTCTGTAATTGGCTCACTGCTTTTACAGGTAGCCGACTGCATTGAATATGCCACCGCCAGCAAGCTGTCAAGCTTATCCCTAATGCAGATAGTCAGGCACTATAGATGGCTTCTGTGTTCTGTACCTATAGCAGCCCCCTTTCCCATAAGGCAAGCAGACCTTCCGGTACTCAGTTGCCCACACTGAGGCAGGCGCGAACTGAGCAATGGAAACAGGTACTTGTGGTTGGCAGATAGGCAGAGTAGTTCAATGACAGTCCAGATCAAAAGGCAGGCTGAGTTCGGATAACAGTCGATATCCGATCTGAGGTCATAAACAGCAGAATCCAAACAGCAGAGCAGGACAGACAGAAAGGGAGCATGAACACGTATTACACACGCTATCACAAGCATGAGACTGCAGGCTTGGCTGGCTTAAATCAGGTTTGGTCTCCACTCAGAGACTGGCCACATCAATTACCTTGCTGGTGGACAGACAGAAAGATTGTATCACAGCCAAAACCAGCATGCTGGAATGAAACCAGCAGCTGTGATGGATTAGGAGCACTAGACGCTCCTGAAACAAGCCCTGGCCATACTCATGGCAATTTCATAGAGTGATCAAGATGTGGATTCAAATGTTTCTCAAACCATAAAGCCCAGCTCTCAGAGAAAGAGACTGGTGGATTTGATCGACCACAAGGGGATGGGATCGAAATTGGCCCAGTTAAACCCAGTGATAAAAGCTGATGTATTTCCTGGGCCAATGAGCTGTGATTGGGGAATTCCCTGCCCTGCAGCTGAGGGCACACAAAGATGTTGAGATGCTTATGGCATCATTGGCCTAAGATGGGCATATTAGGTCAATAACTGATGTGCAGATGTGATAGCGTTGGACTAATAGAAGAGAGGTCTTGATAGTGTTGGATATAACATAGAAGCCAGTCTTCCTTCAAAGGGGCTGATGTGCAATGAAGGTGTAGTGTAGATGGACCTTGTTTTGGTCCCGGCCAGCTGCTGTCTCTCTGATAGTCTCAAGGAAAATGCTCCATAGATGACAAACTCTGGGTTGAGTATTTGAGAAGCACTTAGTAAAAAAAAAAAATCCATGACACTCGGAGGTCAAATTGAGATTTTTATTGAATAATGTCATCAAATAAAGTCAACGCATTTTCGGGAAAGCCTCCTCCTTCCTCAGGCTTAGAGTACAGAAAAAGAAGAATATGACATCAAAATTTCCCCGAAGCACATGGGTTTGGCCAATTTTGATCTCATCCCCTTGTGGTCAATTGAAACCACCATTTTCCACCTCTGAGGGCTTTACAGTTTTGAGAAAAAAAATTAATCAACAGCTTGATCCCTCTATGAAATTGACAAGAGAATGGCCAGGGCTTGCTGGTGGTGGCATATTCCATTAGGCTGCCTGTAAAAAGCAGCGAGCCAATTACAGAAGCAGGGGGTTGAGACTTTCAAAATATTTTTTTGCTATCATGCTATCTTGTTGATCCAATGACTTCCGTGCTTTTTTAAATCATTGAGTTTTGCACAAAGTCAGTAATGGTTAGGATCCCTGATGGGTTCTTTTCTTCCTGTACGTGTCCCATTGGGGGATTTCCTGTCCTAGAGACAGCTAATAGTAAGAGGAAATCTCTCCAAAGATAAGAAATGTCTCCTCATAGAAAGTTGTCACCTAAACAGTTCACAACTATATGCAATTTAGGGCTCATTCGCACCACCAGGTGTGCTTTAAGGTGTGCATAATGAGAGTGCGTGCGTGTACCATGCGTTCTTAAAACACATAACAGTGCTTGTTTTTTTCCTCCTTTTTTTGAAATGCACAACTTTATTCAGCTTAATACTCTAAGCGTTCACATGCAGCTAGGGGGCGGTATAACATGAAGACAAGAAATAGAGGGAGCACCAGCTTAGCGTCTACAGCCATTGGCTCTGATGAAGAGGGGATCACCTCTCAAAACCATGCTGTTAAACCATGTGGTTTTAAATATGAATTCATGTACATGTTTGACAAATTTAACATTTTTGTATCAATAAAAAATATACAATTTTTATATTATTTTGTTGTTAATGGGTACCGAGAGAAAAAATAAATTGTTTCCTGCCTTCCCAATAATTAGATATTCATCACCAGGGTACGAGGAGCATTCAAGTCAAGCCAGGACTTGAATGCTCCCATTATTGGGGTATTCCCTTTTAACTCCTATATAGTCATTTTGGATGATGGTACCCTTATTTCCTTCCATGTACTTGAGGCTCTTTATTCAGCCTTTTGGAAGGTCTTCACGCATTTGGGGTTGCCCAGGACAGTGGTCTCCAAACTGTGGCCCAAGGACCAGATGCAGCCCTTTGCTAGCCTTTATCCAGCCCTTTGGGCATTTTTCCTCCCAATAATATGAGGCACTAATCCTTCCACTGACACCAACTGTTGGGAATATTTCCTGCCACTGACAGTAATGATGGGGCACTATTCCTCCTGCTAGTATCAATGATGGGGCACTATTCCTCCCACTAATACCAATGATGGGGCACTATTCCTCCCACTAATACCAATGATGGGGCACTATTCCTCCCACTAATACCAATGATGGGACGCTATTCCTCCCGCTAGTATCAATGATGGGGCACTATTCCTCCCACTGATACCAATGATGGGGCACTATTCCTCCCACTGATACCAATGATGGGGCACTATTCCTCCCACTGATACCAATGATGGGGCACTATTCCTCCCACTGATACCAATGATGGGGCACTATTCCTCCCACTGATACCAATGATGGGGCACTATTCCTCCCACTGATACCAATGATGGGGCACTATTCCTCCCGCTAGTATCAATGATGGGGCACTATTCCTCCCACTAATACCAATGATGGGGCACTATTCCTCCCACTAATACCAATGATGGGGCACTATTCCTCCCCCTAATACCAATGGTGGGGCACTATTCCTCCCCCTAATACCAATGGTGGGGCACTATTCCTCCCACTAATACCAATGGTGGGGCACTATTCCTCCCACTGACACCAATGATGGGGCACTATTCCTCCCACTAATACCAATGATGGGGCACTATTCCTCCCACTAATACCAATGGTGGGGCACTATTCCTCCCACTGACACCAATGATGGGGCACTATTCCTCCCACTAATACCAATGGTGGGGCACTATTCCTCCCACTGACACCAATGATGGGGTACTATTCCTCCCACTAATACCAATGGTGGGGCACTATTCCTCCCACTAACACTAATTTAGATATCAATTTACACCATCAATTTACATATATACTTTACATTCACATCAGCCCTAACAGGGTCTGACTGACAACTCATGGGGCCCCCCGGGCAATAGGGGATCATGGGGCCCCTGTGTCCTTGCCCAAACTCAAAAAAGCCTATGAAAAAGGTACCAGGGGCATATCATGGGGCCCCCTACTTACCCCGGGCCCTCAGACAGTGACCGAGTTTCCAAATGGTCAGTCCGCCCCTGTCCCTAACCCTCAAGGGGTGTACAATCTAAAGTCCCTAACTTACATTCATACATACACATACTAGGTGTACATGAGGCCTTAGGCGCTTACAATTTAATATCCCTATCTCACATAATA
The DNA here is from genome assembly GCF_062004578.1 of Staurois parvus. Taxonomy (NCBI): domain Eukaryota; kingdom Metazoa; phylum Chordata; class Amphibia; order Anura; family Ranidae; genus Staurois; species Staurois parvus. Next base: position 1,095,564 of record NW_028318707.1, on the reverse strand, counting down.
CAGGCAATTTAAACAGAAGCCAATTAATCTAGTAGCATGTTTTTGGAGTGTGGGAGGAAACTGGAGTACCCCGAGGTAACCCATGCAAGCAAAGGGAGAACATTCAAACTCCAGGCAGGTCCTGTCCTGTCCTGGTCAGGATTCAAATGGAGCAACCCAGTGCTACAAGGCAGAAGTATTAATCACCAAGCCACTGTGCTGCTCTGTTGTAGAGGGATGAGGAACAACAGCCTTCATTTCACCAAACATTCAGTGAAAATTTAGAAATTTAACCTTGGCGTCAACATTTTTGGAGCCAAAGGGGAATTTTGTAAGAGTGCAATGGGCTTTAGATGGCCTCTCACCATTACAGAAGCTCCTTTTAACTATCCTGGACCTGTTCTTGTGCCACAAAATGTCCAAAAAAAAAAACCACAGCTACAAAATCCCAAAAAGTACAACAATAATTAAATACACCAAAAATAAAGAATTGAAAAATACATATACAACAATTAAAAAAAAACCACTGGAATAAACTACCCCAAATACGCTCCAAAAAATGAACTCCCCCTAAATTTAAAAAAAAAAAAAAATTTTTTGCCTTTTGAGCAAATTTTTTCAGTAATTTGGGGTAAATCTCTGTAGCTCATCCTACAAGAACAGTAAAAAAGAAATTGTTCCCTGCCTTCCCAATAATCAGATATTCATCACCAGGGTACGAGGAGCATTCAAGTCAAGCCAGGACTTTTAATTTTACAGTTCCTCTGAGGTCAGTATTTCACCACTGAGGATGAAGTGAAGCCGGCTGTCCTGGGATAGTTCAGACGTACTGACAAATCTTTCTATGCTGAAGCTTTCCATGCATTATTTAAACGCTTAGATAAGTATAAAATGTAGCAGGGGAGTATGTTGAAAAATAAAGGCCGCTTTCACACGGGCATTCCATTTTTTTCATCAGTTCAGTCACGTTTTTTCCAAGAAAAAAACAGATCAGTTTAAATCAGTTTTTCATCAGTTTACATCAGTTTACATCCATTTTTCATCAGTTTACATCTGTTTTTCATCAGTTGACATCAGTTGACATCAGTTTTCATCCGTTTTCATCAGTTTTCATCCGTTTTTCATCTGTTTACATCCATTTTTGTCCGTTTACATCCCTTTTTCATCTGTTCCAGGGTTTTTTAACAAAAGAAAAATAGGGTTTTCTTCAGTTAAAAAAAACGGATGTTAACGGACATTAATGGATGTAAACAGATGATCATCTGTTTACATCCAGTAGTTCATAGAAATACATGGGTGTCCGTCTTTCATCTGTAAACGGACAGATAAAAAACAGACATACAGAATGTGAACGAGGCCAAATGCAGTTTCCCCTCCTTGAAATCTGTTCTTTTATTATATAAACTCAAAAGTCCCAGTTTGCCTCTCATATTTTCTGGTACAGAAAGTTTTTTGGGGACAAGTTTCCAGGGATGGCCCAGCAGGCTGGAGGGCCACAATTCCTGCGCTGTCTCTTGATGCCGGCCATTGTCTTTACAGGGGAGTTCTCTCTCCCATGGAGATCACAGCTGCACATTGTGAGTGAGACACATTGGGATGAAGTCTGGTCACTGTCCATTGTCATGCAGTCTCAGACAGGCCCAGGAGTGGTCGGTATTAAAGGGTACAGGTCAGGAAGTGGCTGGTCTGTGTCCCCAACCACAGAAAGATTAGCAGGGGAGGTTCCCAAAGCTCATAATCTGTGCCAACCACAGTTTTTAACCTCATATTGCCTGTGAAAGAGTGACTACTGCATTCCCATCAGAAGGGTGCAAACTGTCAAATCTATATAATCCGCGACACCATGGGGTTTATTTACTAAAACTGGAGAGTGCAAAATCTGGTGCAGCTCTGCAGAGAAACCAATCAGCTTCCAGGTTATATTGCCAAAGCTTAACTGAACAAGCTGAGGTTAGTAGCTGATTGGCTACCATGCACAGCTGCACCAGATTCTGAGTCAGGGGCGGACTGACCATTTGGAAACTCGGGCACTGCCCGAGGGCCCGGGGTCAGTAGGGGGCCCCATGAGATGCCCCTGGTACCTTTTTTATAGGCTTTTTTTAGTTTGGGCAAGGACACAGGGGCTCCATGATACCCTATTGCCTGGGGCCCCATGAGTTGTCAGTCCGCCCCTGTTCTGAGTGCTCCAGTTTTAGTAACGCCCCTTTCGCACAGGCGTTCCATATGTGCGTTTTTCATCTGTCCATTTACGAATGAGAAACGGACCCCCATGTATTTCTATGGACTTTCGGATGTAAACAGATGAACATCTTTTTACATCCGTTAATGTCCACATCTGTTAACATCAATTTTTTTGAATGGAAGAAAAACCCTATTTTTCTTCTGCAAAAAACCCCGGAACTGATGAAAAACGGATGTCAACAGATGTAAACGGACCAAAAAAATGGATGTAAACAGATGTAAATAGATCTAAACAGATGAAAAACGGATGTAAACCAATGTAAACTGATGAAAAATAGATCTAAACAGAAGATAAACTGATGAAAAAACAGATGAATAAACAGATGTAAACAGATGAAAAAACGGATGTAAACTCATCTGTTTTTTTTTTTTGAAAAAGTGACTGAAGAAAAAAAACGGAACGCCTTTGTGAAAGGACCCTAAATCTCCCCCCATGTCTTTGGCTAAGTCTATATTGTAAAACTGGAAATTGCTGACAAAGCAAAACACCCGTGTCAGCTTCAGATAGAAAATGCTTTTTTTTGCTGACTCCCTGGGCCCACATTCAGATTCTTTAGGCTTTCAGATATAACCATCATTTATTTAGATATTTAAAGTATCAAAAATATTATGAGCTGGCTTCTCCCCTATGCATTACGTAGTAAAAGATGCGTTTTACCACAACGCATGATAACGCACCGCTGTGTTGCGATTCCATTCAGTTAGAAAGGCACCCAGGTGCACAATTACAGTAGGTGCTGGCAGACCCCCAATGTCGTTGTGCTTTGTGATGTGTTGCAGCTTGACTTAGGTTCACATCTGTGTGGGTGGTGGCGCTGCAGATCCGCACGAAAATCCGTGCAGCCGCACCACCCACACAGAGAAATGCGGACCCGCAGGCGGGTGCCAATAGTTTTAATGGCACGCCACCCGCACTGGAAAACACAACTGTACTGGGGACCAAGCTTCCCGTGCGGGCTGCGTTTTCCAAAGAAGTGCAGGGCCTTCTTCTCTGCATGTCACGGGGCGCGGGAGTCCATTCAAATGAATGGAACCCCTAAGCTTGACCATAGGCTGCTGGAGCCCCTTGGCTGGACCAGAGGCTGCTGGAACTCCTTGGCTGGACCATAGGCTGCTGAAACCCTTCGGCTGGACCACAGGCTGCTGGAATCTCTAGGCTAGACCATAGGCTGCTGGAATCTCTAGGCTAGATCATAGGCTGCTGGGACCCATTTGCTAGACCATAGGCTGCTGAAACCCTTAGGCTGGACCACAGGCTGCTGGAATCTCTAGGCTAGATCATAGGCTGCTGGGAACCCTTTGCTGGACCATAGGCTGCTGGAATCTCTAGGCTAGACCATAGGCTGCTGGAATCTCTAGGCTAGATCATAGGCTGCTGGGACCCATTTGCTAGAGCATAGGCTGCTGGAATCTCTAAGCTAGACCACAGGCTGCTGGAATCTCTAGGCTAGATCATAGGCTGCTGGGACCCCTTTGCTGGACCATAGGCTGCTGGAATCTCTAGGCTAGACCATAGGCTGCTGGAATCTCTAGGCTAGACCATAGGCTGCTGGAATCTCTAGGCTAGATCATAGGCTGCTGGAATCTCTAGGCTAGATCATAGGCTGCTGGAATCTCTAGGCTAGATCATAGGCTGCTGGGAACCCTTTGCTGGACCATAGGCTGCTGGAATCTCTAGGCTAGACCACAGGCTGCTGGAATCTCTAGGCTAGATCATAGGCTGCTGGAATCTCTAGGCTAGACCACAGGCTGCTGGAATCTCTAGGCTAGATCATAGGCTGCTGGAATCTCTAGGCTAGATCATAGGCTGCTGGGACCCCTTTGCTGGACCATAGGCTGCTGGAATCTCTAGGCTAGATCATAGGCTGCTGGAATCTCTAGGCTAGACCATAGGCTGCTGGAATCTCTAGGCTAGACCATAGGCTGCTGGAATCTCTAGGCTAGATCATAGGCTGCTGGAATCCCTAGCCTAGACCACAGGCTGCTGGGACCCCTTGGCTGGACCATAGGCTGCAGGAATCCCTAGCCTAGACCATGTGCTGAGGGAACCCCTAAGCTTAACCATAGGGTGCTGGAACCCCAGGCTGGACCAGAGGCTGCTGGAAACCCTAAGCTGGACCATAGATTCCTGGAAACTCTAGGCTGGACTATAGGCTGAAGGCCCCCAGCATACTTCCGGCAGTAGAGACTTGTGGCATGCTCTTTACTTCCCGTAATGCATATTGACACCTCATAATGTCCTGGCAGTGGCCTCCAAACCCCTGTATTTGTTTCAAATTTTTGACACCTGCACATTTCTCAATAAGCACCTCGCCAGACCCATGTGACAGTACTTGGACTTGGTGACTGGCTGCACAGGCAGGGCTGTTTGTTAGAAACCCCGGGGCCCCATACAGCCAACCTGACAGGGCCCCTCCCCCCCAAAAAAAACACAGTTTACTATGCTTCACTTATGAATGAACACAGTGAGTGACTGGTACCGAGCACTCATGTTCATTTAGGAAAGGAAGAGGCTGGTAAATTTGACATACTTTCCGGACCCTTCTCCCACTCTCCATCCTAAAGGATCCTATTGTGTGCTTGCAGCTGGCGGTGGGAAGGAGAGGAGGGCAGCCGACAGCACTGCAGGGTGGGGACACATGGGGGGGCTTGAGCAGCAGGGGGAAATATATGGTGTACAGGGATGGGTGCGAGAGGGGGGCAATTACTGGAATCGGTCCCCTGTATGACTCTCTGTACAGCAGCTGAAAGCCAGTGGGAGGGAGAGGAGAAGCAGCCAGCTTTTAGCTGCTGTAGAAAGAGCCATAGAGGGGATCAGTTCCAGTAACCGCCCCCATGCTGTGCTGATCACCCTTCCTGCCCACATCCTATTCACCTAGTTGAATGGGCCCCATGCTGGCCTGGGCCCCATACAGAAGGTCAGGTGGTACCCCCTTATCCACAGCCCTGTGCACAGGACTGAGCATAGCAATATAGGAAGTAGGAATGACAGCATGTCACATGATCCCCTACTGCCAGCCAGGTGCCTTCAGCTAACCTAGGGGTTCCAGCAGCCTATGGGGCCTTCTATACACCTCTTCACCTAGTATTGGAAAAGTACAGGTTCTCTTTTAAGCTGATTGCTGTTGCAGCTAATTCAAATCACTGAGGATTCACCACACATTCGCTGACATCAGTTGCCTGATCTAACAGTACATTCTTACTTTTCAGGGTAGAGCAGGGAAGAGTGACAACCTTTATTGGGATTTTCATTAATCATTGTTAGTCTCCTCACCTCCCATGTGGTCACCAAGGCAGGAAATGAGTTTCTGGGCCAATTTCCATATATGCCTGTGTGTGGAGGTGAATTTTTTTGAAGCATTAGGCACAGGGCATTTTTTCTGCGCTAACATGGGGGAACATAGTTCCGGCACCTCCAGCACTGAATGTATGTAATGGCAAGGGATGCTGGGCTGTGCTGTTGATGCTGGTTGCTGGAAATCTATTGTTGCTGGGGGGATGTAATTTTGCTGGAGGGGGTCTGTTGTGCTGGGGAGGTCTACTGTGGTGGGGGATCTATTGTTGCTGGGGTGGGTCTTATATTACTGGGGGGTCAATTGTTAATAGGATGGATCTACTGTTGAGAGAGGGGTCTAATATTGCTGACTGATGGGGGATCTATTGTTTCTGTGGGGTGGGATATCTATTGATGCTGGTGGGATCTGTCGTTGCTGGCGGGTCTATTGTTGCATGGGATGGGTCCTATGTTGCTGGGGAGTCAGTTGTTGATAGGATGGATCTACTGTTGAGAGAGGGGTCTAATATTGCTGACTGCTTGGGGATCTATTGTTTCTGGGGGGTGAGAGGTCTATTGATGCTGGTGGGATCTGTCGTTGCTGGCGGGTCTATTGTTGCATGGGATGGGTCCTATGTTGCTGGGGAGTCAGTTGTTGATAGGATGGATCTACTGTTGAGAGAGGGGTCTAATATTGCTGATTGCTGGGAAATCTATTGTTTCTGGGGGTGTTTCTGGGGGGGTGGGAGGTCTATTGATGCTGGGGGATCTGTTGTTGCTGGTGGGTCTAATGTTACATGGGGTGGGTCCTATGTTGCTGGGGAATCAATTGTTGATAGGATGGATCTACTGTTGAGAGAGGGGTCTAATATTGCTGACTGCTGGGGGATCTATTGTTTCTGGGGGGTGAGAGGTCTATTGATGCTGGTGGGATCTGTCGTTGCTGGCGGGTCTATTGTTGCATGGGATGGGTCCTATGTTGCTGGGGAGTCAGTTGTTGATAGGATGGATCTACTGTTGAGAGAGGGGTCTATATTGCTGATTGCTGGGAAATCTATTGTTTCTGGGGGGGTTTCTGGGGGGGTGGGAGGTCTATTGATGCTGGGGGATCTGTTGTTGCTGGTGGGTCTATTGTTGCATGGGGTGGGTCCTATGTTGCTGGGGAGTCAATTGTTGATAGGATGGATCTACTGTTGAGAGAGGGGTCTAATATCGCTAACTGCTGGGGAATATATTGTTGCTGGGGGGATCTATTGTTGCTTGGGGAATCTATTGTTGCTGGGGGGGATCTATTGTTGCTTGTGGAGATCTATTGTTGCTGGGGGATCTATTGTTGCTGGCTGCAGGGGATATATTTTACTTTTCTTGTTATCATTAACAATTTCCATACAAATTACTTAGCACCACAAAATGATACTTGGTTCTGTATTCTCTAAAAGGGTGGTACTGGGAGGGGGTGGAACTAAGGAGGGGGTGGAACCAAGGAACAGTTCTCGGAGGTGGGTACAGGGCGGAGACAAGGGGGTGACTTGCAAAGAGAGTTCCTGCACCTATTGTCTGAGAAAAATAGCCCTGGTTAGGCAGATGAATGTTGTGCGTGAACATGCATTTCCTATGTGCATTGACGTGTTTTGATGCACCTTGATGCTTGTTTTAAATGTAGTTTTGAATTTAGTGACTGAGGTCGTATTTTTAAACAACACACTGCACTGCAGCTCTGAGATTGGAAGGTAGACATGTGCGCTGCAGTGTGCGTTGGATTGCAAGAGTGTAAAAGGGCCTTTTCTCTCCCCAACAGGGACACTATAAAAACTCCACAGAGGTTATAATCCCTCTCTACTCTAACCATAACCAAAAAGTTCTAGTAAAAAGCATACAAACCCATTTCCCACACTTTTATAAAGAAAACCCTCAGCCAGTAGCAGGTCCCTTGTCTGCCCGATTCAGATAGGTAATCAGAACTTAGAGAACTGTAAGACCCAGCATGCCTTCCACCAAACCTCCCAACTGCATGCAGTGGATAACTCCTTTGTCCTGCATCCTGACCGGTCCACTTCATTCCTTGTGACACTGCAGTGGGTACCAAGCTACATATTGCACAATGTCACACTGACACACCTAGCAGCAGCTTGCAGGGGAGCTGAATCACACCATTCACAGCTGTGTCAGCCCTGAGATTGCTGTTTTCTTTTGACACATCAATGGACCTTTTCAATTCCTGGGAACAACAAAATGTTTCACAGTTAAAAAGCCATATGCTGAAAGTCCTATGTTTTGTGCAACATAGACAAGTGTCACTTTTTTTTTCAATGTCTCAAACTGAAATTTTACTGGATTAACCCTTTCACTCCATGAAGACTGAACTACAAAAAATATTTATGGTAAAAGTCTTTATATATATATATCCAGATCTCCCTTCCCTCTCTCTCTCTCTCCCTCCTCTCTTTCTCTCTCTCTCTCCCCCCTCTCTTAATCTCTCTCTCCCCTTTCTCTCCCCCCTCCTCTCTCCCGCCCCCCTCCTCTCTCTCTCCCCCTCCTCTCTCTCCCCTCTTTTCTCCCCCCCTCCTCTCTCTTCTCTCTCTCTCCCCCCCTCTCTCTCTCCCCCTCTCTCCCCCTCCTCTCTCTCCCCCTCTCTCTTCTCTCTCTCTCTCCCCTCCCCTCTCTCTTCCCCCGTCTCCCTCTCTCTCCCTCCTCTCTCATCTCCCCCCTCTCTCACCCCCCCCTCTCTCTCCTCTATCTCCCTCCTCCCTCTCTCCCCCTCCCCCTTTCTATCCCCCCCCCTCTCTCCCTCCTTTCTCTCTCCCCCTCCTCTCTCTCTTCTCTCTCTCCCCCCTCCTCTCTCTCTTCCCCCCTCTCCCCCTCTCTCCCCCCTCCCCCCTCTCTCTCCTCGTTCTCCCCCTCCCTCTCTCACCCTCCCCTTTCTCCCTCCACCTCTCTCTCTTCTCTCCCTTATTTCTCTCCCCCCTCCTCTCTCCCACCCCCCTCTCTCTCCCTCCTCTCTCTTCTCTCTCTCTCCCTCTCCCTGCCCCTCTCTCTCTCTCTTTCTCTCCCTCCCCCCCTCTCCCCCCCCCTCTCTCTCTCCCTTCTCTCTCTCTCTCCCCCCTCTCCCTCCTCTCTCCCCCTCTCTCTCCCTCCTCTTTCTCTTGTATTATACATATATTATTTTTTTATATATTCTAAAGTGTTACTAAACCAACAACAGTACAATCAGTCTGTATATGCAGTAAAGCATGGCTTGTTATACTCACTGTGGAACCTAAGGGGTTAATCCTCTGCATTGTGTAAAAAGGCTGTTTGATCCTGACTTTTCTGATCCTCCCCTTTTCCTACTTTCCCAAATCCATCTGCTGATAGAACAGAGCCCTGGGGGCAAGCTGCACGTGCTCAGTTTGGAGTGTATTGCTAGAGAGGTTTTTTGGGAAGGTGCATGTGATCAACACAAGGCCAATCAGCGCTGTCCAGACAAAGGATCAGGGGTCGTGCAGTCTCATGGGATGGGAATGAAAACTCCTCCTACTAACCAGTGCTCTGCTGGACACTGATAGAAGTCACAATACTGCTCTAACTGCTGATGAGAAAAGGTATTTAGCAGTTTATATTTTCTAAAATAATTGCATTTCCATGTGTGTAATGTGGGAGACCAGATATAGTGAATGCAAGATCCAGGGTTTAGTAACACATTATTTTTATAATAATATACAATATATTTTATATTTATTTTTAATGTTTTTTGAAAGAAATATTATATGTGAAAGTGTGAGAGTATGGGAATTTTGACTAGTCAGTGCCTAATAGTAAATCCAAAACTCATGAGTGCATTTAGGTCAGTTTAGATAATTTTTTTTCTAAGTCTGGCATAGTTGTCACTTATTTAACCCTTTTATCACAAAAACAGTCTAAACTGTTTCACAAAGTTTCTAAAAGGCCACAGTTCTGTCTCATTTAACCTTTTCATCACTGGTGTGTCACAAGTTTCCTTAACCCTTTTACTACAAAACAGTAAAGAGCAGGGTTGGACTGACAACTCATGGGGCAATAGGGGATCATTGGGCCCCTGTGTCCTTGCCCAAACTCAAAAAAGCCTATGAAAAAGGTACCAGGGGCATCTCTTGGGGCCCCCTACTGACCCCGGGCCCTCGGGCAGTGCCCGAGTTTCCAAATGGTCAGTCCGCCCCTGGTAAAGAGTCAATATGAAGAAAAGTTCCTTATAAAGCCTTGTATTTAGAGCTTTTTTTGTTAATTTATTTAACCCTTTCACTGCAGAACAGTCTAGTTTTAGAGCTTTTCTCCCCACATCTTATGCTTATAATTGTGGGATGTTAACCCTTTTATGGCAAAAATGCACAATGTCCAGAACACCTTTTTTTCATCAGGTCTCACTTAACCCCTGCATCAGACCACATTGGAAGGTAACAAACAGTTTTTTGCCTATAGTTTCATTTATGCAGAACTTCACAGCATCTGAGCACTATAAACCAAAAACTAACCAATAAAACCAATATTCAAAGTAGAATTGCCCATCCATCCATGTCTCCATGCTTTATTTTGCTTAGAAATCACTGTGAATGAGATCTCACTAGCATTTCTGGCCCTGGCCATCTTGAGTAAGGGCAGATGATTCACGTAGCATTTACTTCCTGGAATCCATCTGCCCTTAGCTCAGGCATGCAGGTGTAGAGGCAAAATTAGTCCCATGAAGATGTGTCTCCCTGATGCATCTGCGCATGTCACTGTTTTCGGCAGAAGTAGCCGATCGCCGATCACCATCCATAGCACAGAACTGCCAGAGTTAACCCCTTTTAGGCTGCACCGCTGAGTACACGCACCGTTGAAGCTGATCCCATGGATCAATAGCTCCTGCAAGATGGATAGAAGCATCATGGAAAGGAGAGAGGGCGGATGCAGTAGCTCTGTGATCGCTTGATCGTCTCTGAAATGTTTGCTTAGCTGGGAAAGCTCATCCTCCTCTCACGAAGACTCCAGGGATGTGCCTAGGCATGGAAACCAGGAAGTAACTTTAAAACTTTAAAGCGGAGCTCCACCCAAAAGGGGAGTTCCGCTTTAAGGACTGCTCGCCCGCTCCCCATTAAGTATTGGCACCTTTGGGGGGCGGGTACCTGAATTTGACAGGTACCCGCTCCCACTTCCGGTCCGTTTGCCTAGGCGATCAGAAGCGGAAGGTGTCCTTCCTCCCACCCTCCCTGTAGTCTTTTGGGTCACGTGACAGGTCCCAGAAGACTACAGGACCATTCATGAAGTTCAGCGCTACTCGCACATGCGCAGTGGGTACTCAGCTGTGAGGCCTCAAGCTATTACAGCCGGGTGCCCGCACTGAAGATGCCGGCCTCCAGGAATACAGGACGGCTGGTGAAACGAGCTGCGGGGGACACACCGCGGGACCGAGGGACAGGTAAGTGGCTGTTTTTTAAAAGCAAATTTTTTGTAGCTGCTGACTTTTATTTTTTGAGTGGAACTCCACTTTAAGTCCTCATGCACACTTGACGTTTTTACAGCGGCTGTTTTTGGCTTTTGATGTTTTTTTCTACAGCCAGTAAACCCCCCAGCACGTTATCCTATGTGTCCATACACACATAGACTGTAATCAGCATTTTTCGGTTGGAAAAAAACCCAGAACTAGTGGATTTCTAGAGGAGTCTTTTAGCTGTAAAAATGCTCTAATGCTGAAAAAAGAATGCTGAAAAAGGGTAAACCTGGATTTTTTTTGACCAAAGGAGTGAGGACTAAACTGCCAGAAAAAAAGAGCCCCTGCAGGTTTAGGTCATAATGTACTAGTATGCACCGGATACTAGTACATTATGACAGACCTACCTTTACACGGAGCCCTCCAGCTCAGTGCTGTTGTGGCTTCCCGGCGTTCTTCCTTCCGGGTTTGCGGGCTCCAGCAGTATGAATGGCCGGAGTTGCAATGACGTTATATGCGCAGGAGCCTCGGCTGCGGCACGGTCCCTGACCCCCGGGTCACATCTATGCTGCCGGGCGGGCTGTGTTTTGAACGGGTACGAGAGTCCATTCATTTGAATGGACTCCTGTGCCTGTGACACGCAGAGAACAAGTCCCTGCACTTCTTTGGAAACCGCAGCCCACACGGAAACCTTGGTTCCCAGTACGGTTGTGTTTTCCAGTGCAGGCGGCGTGCCATTAGAACTAATGGCACCCGCCTGCGGGTCTGCATTTCTCTGTGCGGGTGGTGCGGCTGCACGGATTTTTGTACGGATCCGCAGCAGCACCACCTGCACAGATGTGAACCTAGGGTAAAGGTCCAGCACAGCTGTGCTCTTTCTTCAGAGTGCACATGTCTCTGACGTCACTGGCTGCATGCTGTGTGAATATCTCAGTGCAAGTTATACAGTATCCTTTTTTTAGGCTCACCTGTAGGTACAACCTCAACAAAAGAATTTACTACCACTCAGGGGCGGACTGACCATTCGAGCACTCGGGCACTGCCCGAGGGCCCGGGGTCAGTAGGGGGCCCCATAAAATGCCCCTGGTACCTTTTGTAGGCTTTTTTGGATTTGTTTTGAGTTTGGGCAAGGACACAGGGGCCCCATGATACCAAATTGCCCGGGGGCCCCATGAGTTATCAGTCCGCCCCTGCTACCACTTTAAAGTTCTGATTTACTTAACCCTTTTACTGCAGAACATGTTAACTCTTCTGCCCGAGTGCTCGAATGGTCAGTCCACCCCTGGCCCCTAGGAAGTTTTATAGCAAAACTTTTTTTTCCCTTCCTATGTCTTATGCTCACAAATGTAGATGGGTTAACCCTTTTATTTCAAAATCTTTTGATTGCCCAGGACACCTTTCTATGCTCAGGGTTGTTCCTTTTTTTAACCATTTTATGCCTGGAGGACATTTTTATGGCAAAACTGCACGAGGTCCAGAACAACTTTTGTCTTACAGGGCCCGATTTACCCGTCATAGGACATTATTGGAGGGTCACAAAGTTCTGGTTTATGTAACCTTTTTTTACTGCAGAAGATTTTACCTTTTCAGCGGTAAAAGGGTTAAGTTTAAAAAAAAAAGTTGAACATTGCACTTTTTTAAAACTTGTTTTTTACGTGTTCAATTTTTTTTGTTTAATGCTTTGACTGCACAACATTCTATTAGATTGTAAGCTCCTAGGAGCAGGGCCCTCTTTTATTGAATTGCATTGTTGCTGCATTGTCTCCCTTTATATTGTAAAACGCTGTGCAAACTGTTGGTGCTACATAAATCCTGTATAATAATAATACTACGCGTTAAAACTTTTTTTTCTCCCTCCCATACCTTTTGCTCACAGTTGTAGAGGAGTTAACAATTTTATGGGTTCCCTCCTAGATTGTAAGCTCCAAGGAGCAGGGTCCTCGAACCCCTCGTGCAGGGGCGGACTGACCATTTGGAAACTCGGGCACTGCCTGAGGGCCCGGGGTCAGTAGGGGGCCCCATGAGATGCCCCTGGTACCTTTTTCATAGGCTTTTTTGAGTTTGAGCAAGGACACAGGGGCCCCATGATCCCCTATTGCCCGGGGGCCCCATGAGTTGTCGGGCCGCCCCTGCCCTCATGTATTGTATTGTTACTGTATTGTCTCATGTTCTGTCCCCCACTATAATGTACAGCGCTGAGCAAACGTTTTGGTGCTATATAAATACTGTATAATAATAATGGCAAAACTGTACACTGCCTAGAACACCTTTCTTTTCTCAGGATTGTTGATGTTTTAACTCTTTCATGCCCCTAGTAAGTTTTATAGCAAAACTTTTTTTTTCTCTTCCTATGTCTTATGCTCACAAATGTAGGTGGGTTAACGCTTTTAATGCAAAATTTGCCCAGAACACCTTTCTATGCAACTTTTGTCTTACAGGGCTCATTTAACCCATCATAGGACAACATTGGAGGGTCACAAAGTTCTGGTTTACGTAATGTTTTTTACTGCAGAAGATTTGACCTTTTCAGCAGTAAAGCGGTTAAATTAAAAGCAGAATAAAAAAAAGAAAAAAAAGAGTCGAACATTGCACTTTTTTAAAAAACATTTTTTCCTTGTTCAAATGTTTAGTTTAACGCTTTGACTGCACAACACTCGATTAGATTGTAAGCTCCTAGGAGCTGGGCCCTCTTGTATTGAATTGTATTGTTGCTGCATTGTCTTTCCTTTATATTGAAAAGTGCTGAGCAATCTGTTAGTGCTGCATAAATCCTGTATAATAATAATAAATGTTAAACTTTTTTCTCCCTCTCATATCTTTTGCTCACAGCTGTAGAGGAGTTAATCATTTTAATACAAAACTGCACATTTTTATGCTCAAGGCTGTTCCCTGTTAACTCTTTCATGCCTCAGACTTTATATACATTTTTAAAACTTTATTGTTGCATTTCGTGCATGCTTCTTAACCCCTTCCCTGCCATGACCGCCACAGTTTCAGTTTCCTTTTGTTACATAAAACGTTTTCAGTTGGTTATTTGCAATTGTTACTTTGTTGGCAGATCCTCCACTCTCTCCAGATTCGTGCTGCCTGCAGGGGAGAAGACCATCTAAGGATACTGGGCTCCCAGTGACTCTTTAGGTTGCTAGGCTGGGAAATAGGCGGTTAAACCAGTTCAATGGCGGTAACAGTCTCTGTCTGCCTATTGCCCCTGATGATGGAAGGGAAGGCACTAGGACCAGCCCGGAGCCCAGTGCCCAGCAGCAGATAAAGTACCCAGAGGAGGAGGAGGAGGAGGGGGGAGGCAGGGAGACCCCAGGACAGTCTGATTCATCCTCATCACAGCATCCCCAGCAGACATGGTCAGAGGGAGAGCCAGCAAGGACTATCTAATGGACTCCAGCTCTGATGCCCACCTCCAGGTGCCCAGGTGCCCACTGACAGACCTGCTGAACGCAGAGCCCAGTGCCATAGGGAACATCACCACTTTTCTGGACAATGTCCAGATCCTGCTGGAGGCTGCCAGTTACCTGGAGAGGGTGGACCAGGACAGGAAAAGTAAGTGCCCCCTTCTTCTAGGAGAGCCAGACGAAGGCAGGAGGGGCGATCTGGGAGGACAGTGGGGCTTATTGTGAGCTGATGTCAGGCAGACAGGGGGGGGGGATGGAGGGGTTAGTCTGGGTACCAGGAACCCTGGTGGGGCAGTTTGATGGTGCCCTGGGTCCACGGGAACCTGTGCCCCTCTGTGAATGCTGCTGGCTCTGTCTGTCTGTCTGTCTAGACAAAGAGCTGGGACACTTGACCCTCCAGATGGTGCCAGGGCTGCTAACTGGCACGGTACATGTCTGCTGGTAATCACAGGGGCTCTGTCTGTATGTAAGTGTGCAAAATGTAGGCAAGGACCATGTGTAGTGACTGCACATTGTATGTACTCCAGGGCTGCACTTCTAAGTTTTCTTTTGTGTGTTTTCATTCTCTTTCTGTACATGTATGTGTACTATAGGAGTACAGGTCAATAGCTGTACACTGCTATGTACAGGATTCCTTACTTACATATATCTGTACAAAAGACATCAGGACTTTATAGAGCTACGATATTCTAACAGTATATACACTGATATGAGACAGGAAAGAAAGAAAGAAAGAAAGAAAGAAAGAAAGAAGAAAGAAAGAGAAATAAATAGATAGATAGATAGATAGATAGATAGATAGATAGATAGATAGATAGATAGATAGATAGATAAACGGATTGATGTATGGATAGATATATAGATGGATAGACTGATATATCAATAAATAGATGGAAAAAGAAAGAAAGAAAGAGAAAGAAATGGATGGATGGACTGATAGATCAATAGATAGATAGATAAATAGATTGATGGAAGGATAGATATATAGATGGATAGACTGATATATCAATAAATAGATGGACAGAGAAAGAAAGAAAGAAAGAAAGAAAGAAAGAAAGAAAGAAAGAGAAAAAGAAAGAAAAAAAAAAAAGAAATGGATGGATAGACTGATAGATCGATAGATAGATAGATAAATGGATTGATGGATGGATAGATATATAGATGGATAGACTGATATATCAATAAATAGATGGACAAAGAAAGAAAGAAAGAAAGAAAGAAAGAAAGATAGATAGATAGATAGATAGATAGATAGATAGATAGATAGATAGATAGATGAATTGATATATGGATAGATATATAGATGGATAGACTGATATATTATTAAACAGATAGATAGATAGATAGATAGATAGATAGATAGATAGATAGATAGATGGACAGATAGATCAAAAGACATAGATAGATAGATAGATAGATAGATAGATAGATAGATAGATAGATAGATAGACAGACAGACATAGATCATTAGATACATTAATAGCTAGGTACATCAATTTATCAATCTATGGATATATCAGATTGATCAATAGATAGATATTTAGCTATCACTCGATCAGATCTATCCATCAAGCTATCAGTTGAAAGATAGATCTCATAGATTGATAGAGCAATCAGTCAATCAATCAATACATAGATCATATTGGACATGGTGATAGCTTTCCCAATCCATTGCGATTGTTGACTCTTTCTGGATGATGCCATTGTGCAATACTTCTTTTTAATCAATTAGCTTACTTTTTTTAAAATCTTCAATCACAATTGATTGATTACTCCACATGCTATCAAAGAAAAATTGTTCAGCACAAGCACATATGGTCATAAATGATAAACAGTCGTACATGACACATGTTGGTGATCAATCATAGAAAGCAAAAATTTCAGACGCGTCCCACTGATGTCCCATAGGATCTGGTTTGATGTTCTAGTCGTATGTAAATGGAAATACCTTTGAGCATATTACGATCAAACAATCAGATTGGAATCGATTCTGATTGGATTATATGTATCCAGCCACTTTAAGGCTAAAGACAGAAATGCGCCAGTTTACAATAATTTGTAAAATAAACACGTGACGCTGCCAGGAATAGGAAATGCGCATACGTATTGCACACAGTCGATTGCCTTAAAATGAGAAAAAAAAACAGTTATGCAGAAAGATTGCTAATTTTATGAAGGTCCAACAGCAAATTCCAGCTACATTGATGTTTCTGGTGATTTTCGGGATTAATCTTTTGTGCAAACTATGTTTCCATCAATCGTTGGGTCAGAATCTCTCATTTCTTGAGACCTCGATCCAATGTGTGTGAATATGAAGTGTGACCAGATCTCATATAAGTGCTGGTCATGTATGTTTACTGGGACCATGTATATAGACACAGAGCATGCCCCCCCCCCCCACATGTGTGAACATGCCCACCCTGCACATGTGCACAGAATAGGGGGTAGAGAACAAAGACTTGGGGGCACCAGGATGCATTGTGCCTGGCTTGCATTGTGTGATGCCAGGCAATGTGAGTGGTACACGTGCAAACCACAACACAAAGAGCAATCAGTAGAGGGTCAGCTGGGTGCCCCCCCCCCCACGTGACTAGGACAATGCCACCTAATCATGCCAACTTCTACTAACCCAGCACTGCCAGGAGGGAGGGTGACTGCAAGGGTCAAACCAGGAGACTTCTGATGCACTCATCCAACCATAGTGACCATTGCTGGTGGGGGAGCAGAGGGTATCAGCTGCAAAGGGGACTCTGGCAGACAAGGGGTTAAAAACCCAGAGGTGTTCCCCTTCCTGCAGGGGAGGTTAGGTCCACATTGTCTGTGCTGTGTTGCAGGTATGCAGGTAGTTGCATTGGGGCAGATCACCAAGGGTGTGGTGATACAACAGGCACATGGAGAAGGAAGGGAGGGGGTTAAAGAGCACCTGTCACAGTGTCACATCATGCCACAACTAGAGTTAGGCTGGCCATACACTATACAATTTTCTGTCCACTTTCCTTTACATTTACCTTCAACTATGTAGTGCAAGGGACTGCCGAATTGGATACAACTGAAAATGTTGTTTAGGTTTGACCTCCTATTATATGGTTTTTGGTAAATCTAAAGCAAAACTCTCAAGAAAATTGTATAATGTATGGCCAGCCTTAAATCAAGATGGCCAAGTTTTTCCAAAATGCAGATCTGGGCACTGGGTGGCTGTGTGCACACTGGGCCTGCTGCAGGTGTACTTTAACCCCTCCTGTGCCTGGGGACAGACAAGCCACCCCTTACCCCAGCGCAGCTGCACAAGCCTGACAATGGCACAAAAGGTTTGTCTGTCTGGAGAGCTCACAATAGAAGCAGCTTTCCATTGTCTCCTGGTGAACCGAACACCATTCACTCCAGTTCTTCCCCCAAACTGGCATTTTCCCCCAGTGCCACGTGGCTGGCTTTGTGAAGGGCCCCCTGTGAAGATAAAACTGCAGCATGCAACCTGTGGACTGATATGTCCCAGGGTGGGGTGAAATCCAGAACTGTTGGCAGTTTATTGCAAACCTTTGCAAATGTATTACTATTTTCTTTTTTTTTATATATATACTTTGCTTTGTATTAGTATTTTTTTTTTTGTTACCATGTTCTGTTCGCAACTGTGATTAAAAACTCAGATTTTTATACTAGTCCATACTTTGTGTTTTCTATTACTCTTATGAACTTTTATCAGTAGACTTGGGTTTGTGCCTTGCCAGGGCTGCTTTTTTTTTTTTTTTTTTTACCCTGTACTTTCTGTGATGTTCTGTGCATGTCTCGACTAGTTCCTGATACTTGTAACTGTTTTTTTTAAATAATATATTTGGCTTTTTGTTGGCTTATTGCCTACTTGTTTATGATATTTAACCTTGTCTGTTTTGTCAGCTTTATGTGTTTTTTTTTTTTGCTACTTTCTACCTTTAGTGATGTTCTGTGCATGCCTTGAATAGTACTTGATACTTTTTATTTTTTACTTTGTTATAGTATATTTGGCTTTGTTTTGACTTACTGCCTACTTGTTTATGTTATTTAACCTCGTCTGTTTGCTTTGTCAGCTTTGTGTATTTTTTTTTTTTGCTACTTTGTACCTTTTGTGATGTTCTGTGCATGCCTTTCATACTTTTTTACTTACTTATAGTATATTTAGCTTTGTTTTGACTCATTGCCTACTGGTTTATGTTTTTTCTTTTCTTCTTCTTTGCTTTGTCAACTTTATGCTTTTTGCTTCTTTGTACCGTTTTCAATGTTCTCTGTATAGCTTCACTGGTAGTTGATACTTTGTGACTTTTTATAATATATTTCTCTTATTGCCCACTTGTTTTTTGTTTTCGCCTTCTTTGTTTGCTTTGTCAACTTTTTGTTTTTTGCCACTTTGTACCTTTTTGTGATGTTCTCTGCATATCTTCACTAGTACTTGATACTTTTGTAACATTTGACTTTATATATTTGGCTTATTGCCTACTTTTTTTTTTCTTTGTTTGTTTTTGTCAACTTGGTTTTTTGCTACTTTGTACGTTTTTTAATGTTTTCTGCATGTCTTGACAAGTACTCTTTTTATATAGTAAAGCATAGAGAACAGGAAGAAGAAAGGGGAACATCTAGTACTTTATACTTTGCAGCTTTTTTTTATTTATTACTTTGTCATAGTATACTTGGCGTTTTTATTGCCTGTATATTTGTTTCAGTTTTTAACTGCTGTGTTTTATCAACTTTATGTTTTTTTGCAACATTGTACCTTTTGTGATGCTCGGAGGTTCTCCGCATGTCTTAACCAGTACTCAGTCCTTTTTTTAATGTCATTTTACTATTATTAATATTATATTTTAATTAAGATTATATAGTAAAATATAGGGTACAGAAAACAAAAAAAGGAAGGGAACATCTTCAGGTCTTCACTAGTATTTTAAACTTTGTAGCTGTTTTTACTTTTACTTTGTCACAGTATATTCTGCTTTTTGTTGTCTTATTCCCTACTTGTTTATGATTTAACCTTTCATTTGCATTGTCAACTTTATGCTTTTTGATACTTTGTACTTCTTGTGATGTTCTTTGCCTGTGTTGTCTAATACTTGATACTTTGTAACATTTGACTTTTTTATAGTAAATTTGGCTCATTGCCTATTTTTTTTTTTTTTTTTTACTTTTTTGTTCTGTTCACTTTTTGTGTACATGTTGTGTAAATGTTGTCCATCAGTTGTGTTTAGTTTGAAGTAGTCTCACTGTTTTGCGATTAGAACAACTTGTGAAAAGTTTGTTTAGGAAAGTTTTGCAAACTGAGTTGCAGCTGCTGTGGGCTGTAATGATAACAGCCAGGATTGTGTAGCTGCACCCAGGGAACCTGATCAGCAGATGCCATTGGGCTGTGTCCCCTATCAGGTGCACCATGATCTCCTGATGCACTTCCTGGGCACTCACATGCTTTGCACATGGAGACAGGCTGTGCTTTTTTATTGGTTGACCAGCAGGAGGAGGGGAGGGACCCATTGCCAGTGCCTGCCAGTCAGGGGAAAGCTGGCTGGGTGATGTCACTGGTTGCTGGGCTCACAGCTTGAAGGGTGTGCCTGGATGGATCTCTAAGCTGGTGACGTCATCTTTTGATTTAAAGCAACAGCACCTAGTTATAATAGAGACAGAACAAAAGACTTGTGGCTGGGAAAATGCAGAGGGACAATGAATGAGCAGCACTGTAACAGACTTTTTCTTGGGAGAAAAGAGCCAGAAAATCCACAATTATCCCCAGAATAAATGTACTTTATATTTAAAATATTGTTTTTAAATATATAAAGGACTCTTGAGTCCTTGTATATCCCCCCCCCCCCCAAAAAAGTTTTCAGGTTCCACCTAGTATTTATTTATTTCAGGTACTTATATAGCGCTGTCAATTTACGCAGCACTTTACATATATATTGTACATTCACATCAGTCCCTAACCCTCAAGGGGTGTATAATCTAAGGTCCCTAACTCACATTCATACATACACATACTAGGGACAATTTAGATAGGAGCCAATTCACCTACCAGCATGTCTTTGGAGTGTGGGAGGAAACCAGAGTACCCGGAGGAAACCCACACAGGCACAGGGAGAACATGCAAACTCCAGGCAGGTGGTGCCCTGGCTGGGATTCAAACCAACGACCCTAGTACTGCCAGGCAGAAGTGCTAACCATTTAGCCACTGTGCTGCCAATAAGTACAGACAAGTCAGATTTTGTGTCAATGACCAAAGCAATTATGGAGATCAGCATAACAGCCAGGCAACATACATTTTCAGAGGGGAAGGCCAGCAATGGCACATGCTTATGTGGTACAGTAATGCAACGGAAAATGCGCATTTTACTGTATGTTACCGCAACACATGCTAGTATGCGTACAGCATTACAGTGTCATTAATTATTTTTGTTTACAAACGTTTTTATTAAGAGGTAGACTACAACAACTGCACCATTAGGCTCAGTGGCGTCCCGAGGCAGGTGCGGGGGGTGCGCGCCACACCGGGTGACACCTACCGCAAGGGGTGACACCGGACCCGCTCCACAAAAAGGTAAGTTGTAAAGCAAGCCGACGATCCCAGCAGGATTGTTGACTTTCTTAACAACTTACCTTTTCGTGGATCCGGTGTCACCCCGTATAGATTGCATGCTGACGATCCCCGCAGGATGGAATGGATCTGCAGATTGGGGAGTATATTAGATCGGAGTGCGATCCATTATGCTCAATCCGCAGATCTGATCCATTCTGTGTGGATCGTCGGAGGGGGTGTCACCAATTGTTATCACACCGGGTGACACCAACCCTAGGGATGCCCCTGATTAGGCTCCATGTACACGGGACACTTCTGAACGATGGAAACTGACTGCTGGAAATGTAGCTTAAAAAAGTGTGTTTAGCCAAGTTCAGGGGCGGACTGACAACTCATGGGGCCCCCGGGCAATAGGGGATCATGGGGCCCCTGTGTCCTTGCCCAAACTCAAAAAAGCCTATGAAAAAGGTACCAGGGGCATCTCATGGGGCCCCTTACTGACCCTGGGCCCTCGGGCAGTGCCGAGTTTCCATATGGTCAGTCCGCCCCTGGCTGTGTTTGCATACCGCGTTTATGAGCGTTTACATTTAGAAGCATTTTTTAAAAGATAACCTCAGGAGTCCTTCCAAAATGCCCAGAATACACTGAAAAACAGTAAAAAATTAACTATTTCAGACATTTTGAGAGAAATAGAGAGAGCAGAAGCAAAGAGAGCGGTATTTCTTGAGATTAGCTGTCTTGAATGGGGTGCGATTGTGATGCTGTGTGGAATTTGCTGCAAATTCCGCACCGCATCAGTGTGAACCCAGGCTCAGTTTTCATCAGAACAGGTGTCCCCTTTAAAGATTTCCGCTATATTCTTGTTCTGGTGACAACTCAAAATTTTGTACATCACTTTTAGGGCCTATTCACAATTATGCATTGTGGCAATGTGCGCTAAAAACACACGCATTGGGGGATTGGGGGTTATTTACTAAAACTGGAGAGGGCAAAATCTGTAACCTATAAGCTTCCAGGTTTAAGCCCCCTGCCACATCAAGCACAACTTTGAAATCGTGCAATTTACAGTTAAGTCGCACGATTTCAAAAGTCGGGGGACATGCCGATTTCAAGTGCGATTTTCAAGACATCTGACACAGATGTCTATGCAAATTGCACCAAAAGTAGTGCATGGACTACTTTAGAAATCGGTGTGGCTCCGACCGAGTTGGAACCACACCAATTTGACCACTGTAATTGTGGACAATAGGGTGCGACTTGGCATATGATTTGCAAGTTGCCTGGCATGCAAATTGCATGCCAATGGGGGCAGCACAGTGGGCTAAGTGGTTAGCACTTCCACCTGGCAGTAGTAGGATCATTGGTTCAAATCCTAACCTTGGCTCCACCTGCCTGAAGCTTGCATGTTCTCCCTGTGTCTGTGTGGGTTTCCTCCAGGTACCCCAGTTTCCTCCCACACTCCAAAGACATGCTGGTAGGTGAATTGGCTCCTGTCTAAATTGACCCTAGTATGTGTATGTATGAATGTGAGTTAGGGACCTTAGATTGTACGCCCCTATAGGGTTAGGGACTGATGTGAGTGTACAATATATATGTAAAGTGCTGCGTAAATTGAAAGCGCTATATAAGTACTTAAATAAATCGCACCTGATGTGACCGGGGGCTTATTGTCAAAGTTTAATTGAACCAGCTGAGGTTAGAAGCTGATTGGCTACCATGCACAGCTGCACCAGAATCTGACTGCTCCAGTTTTATTAAATCTCCCCCCTTGGCACAATGCATGGCACCGCATCTGCTCTATATTGCCTTCATTGTGAATGGCGCCCCGTCACATTGTAGAGTGCAGTGCACCACATCATATACACCGTGCATTGTGGTGTGCTGCCTTTTGGGGAAAAAAAGGGTCATGCACATTTTTTACACCATTGAGGTGCGCTGGCAGTCCATTCATAATACAATGCATGTTAACTCGTGTCTGTAGTATGAATGAGCCCTGGCAGTGGCCATCAGGACAAATAGGATAAATCCCCCCAGTGGGGACACAGCAATAAAAACCTGACCAGGATTCTAACCTCTCACCGCTCTATTCATATATATATATATATATATACAGTCATGGCCGAAATTGTTGGCACCCTTGATATTTTTCCTGAAAATCAAGTATTTCACACAAAAAAGGTATTGCATTAACACATGTTTTGCTATACACATGTTTATTCCCTTTGTATGTATTGGAACAAATATAAAACAGAGGCAGAAAAGCAAATATGACATAATGTCACACAAAACCCCAAAAATGGGCTGGACAAAAGTATTGGCACCCTTAACTTAATATTTGGTTGCACACCCTTTGGAAAACATAACTGAAATCAGTCGCTTCCTATAACCATCAATAAGCTTCTGACACCTCTCACCCGGAATTTTGGACCACTCTTCCTTTGCAAACAGCTCCAGGTCTCTCTTATTGGAAGGACACCTTTTCCCAACAGCAATTTTAAGATCTCTCCACAGGTGTTCAATGGGATTTAGATCTGGGCTCATTGCTGGCCACTTCAGAACTCTCCAGCGCTTCTTTGCCATCCATTTCTGAGTGCTTTTTGACGTATGTTTGGGGTCATTGTCCTGCTGGAAGACCCAGGATCTTGGACGCAAACCCAGCTTTCTGACACTGGGCCCTACAGTGCGACCCAAAATCCTTTGGTAATCCTCAGATTTCATGATGCCTTGCACACAGTCAAGGCACCCAGTGCCAGAGGCAGCAAAACAACCCCAAAACATCATTGAACCTCCACCATATTTTACCGTAGGTACTGTGTTTTGTTCTTTGTAGGCCTCATTCCGTTTTCGGTAAACAGTAGAATGATGTGCTTTACCGAAAAGCTCTATCTTGGTCTCATCTGTCCACAAGACGTTTTCCCAGAAGGCTTTTGGCTTACTCAAGTACATTTTGGCAAACTGTAGTCTTGCTTTTTTATGTCTCTGTGTCAGCAGTGGGGTCCTCCTGGGTCTCCTGCCATAGCGTTTCATTTCATTTAAATGTCGACGGATAGTTCGCGCTGACACTGATGCTCCCTGAGCCTGCAGGACAGCTTGAATGTCTTTGGAACATGTTTGGGGCTGCTTATCCACCATCCGGACTATTCTGCGTTGCAATCTTTCATCAATTTTCCTCATCCGTCCACGACCAGGGAGATTAGCTACAGTGCCATGGGTTGCAAACTTCTTGATAATGTTGCGCACTGTGGACAAAGGCAAATCTAGTTCTCTGGAGATGGACTTGTAACCTTGAGATTGTTGATATTTTGCCACAATTTTGGTTCTCAGGTCCTCAGACAGTTCTCGTCTCCTCTTTCTGTTGTCCATGCTTAGTGTGGCACAGACAGACACACAATGCAAAGGTTAAGTGAACGTCTCTCCTTTTTATCTGCTTTCAGGTGTGATTTCTATATTGCCCACACCTGTTACTTGCCCCAGGTGAGTTTACAGGAGCATCACATGCTTGTAACATTCTTATTTATCCGCAGTTGTGAAAGGGTGCCAATACTTTTGTCCAGCCCATTTTTGGAGGTTTGTGTGACATTATGTCGAATTTGCTTTCTTTCCTCCCTTTTTTTGTTTTGTCCCAATACACACAAAGGGAATAAACATGTGTATAGCAAAACATGTGTTAATGCAATACGTTTCGTGAGAAATACATGATTTCCTGGAGAAATATCAAGGGTGCCAACAATTTCGGCCATGACTGTATATATATACATACTTTTCCCACAAGACTTCTGAATGGGCCAATGACAACACAGGCCCTTTCTCCTCCTTTACAGGGGGTACTTACTGCTGCACAGTAGGGGTGTCCTTGACAGTCTGGGCCAGGGGCGGACTGACCATTTGGAAACTTGGGCACTGTCCAAGGGCCCGGGGTCAGTAGGGGGCTCCATGAGATGCCCCTGGTACCTTTTTCATAGGTTTTTTTGAGTTTGGGCAAGGACACAGGGGCCCCATGATCCCCTATTGCCCGGGGGCCCCATGAGTTGTCAGTCCACCCCTGGTCTGGGCTAAGAGAAAGTGAGTTGAATGACGCTGGCCGTCATTCAGCCTGAAATACCTTGGACATCCAGTGGCAGAGAAGAAGTGATAGGTTAGAATTGCAGCAAGATTGCAAAATTGGCTTTTTATCTTCACTGTTACTCGGCTATTCATTTTTCTTTAGCTGGAATTCAAAACTGGAAGCTTTAAGTGAGCCTGTTCCACTGCCCAAATCTTAGTTAAAGTGTTACTAAACCCACAACAGTACAATCAGTCTGTAGATGTAGTAAAGCATGCTTGTTATACTCACTGTGGAACCTAAGGGGTTAATCCTCTGCATTGTGTAAAAAGGCCATTTGATCCTGTCTTCTCTGCCCCTCCTCTTGTTCAAATGTCCACGTCTTATCTCCTGATAAAACAGACTGAACCCATTTTTTCTTGAAAGAGCGCATGTGATCAGCACAGGGCCAATCAGCACTGTCCAGACAGAGAGTCAGGGGTTCTGCATCCTCCTAGAGCAGAAAGAAAACTCCTACAAGTTTTAACCAGTGCTCAGCTGAAGTCACAAGACTGCTCTAACTGCTGATGAGAAAAGGTATTTAGCAGTTTATAGTTACTAAAATAATTGCATTTCCATATTCTGTGTACTGTGGGAGACCAGATATAGTGAATCAGGATCCAGGGAGACAGATATAGTGAATGCAGGGTCCGGGGAGACCAGATATAGTGAATGCAGGGTCCTGGGAAACCAGATATAGTGAATGCAGGGTCCTGGGAAACCAGATATAGTGAATGCAGGGTCCGGGGAAACCAGATAGAAGTCACCAGACTGCTCTAACTGCTGATGAGAAAAGGTATTTAGCAGTTTATATTTACTACAATAATTGAATTTCCATGTTGTGTGTACTGTGGGAGACCAGATATAGTGAATGCAGGGTCCTGGAAGACCAGATATAGTGAATACAGAGTCCGGGGAGACCAGATATAGTGAATGCAGGGTCCTGGGAGACCAGATATAGTGAATGCAGGGTCCTGGAAGACTAGATATAGTGAATGCAGAGTCCGGGGAGACCAGATATAGTGAATGCAGGATCTGGGGCAGGGGCGGACTGACCATTTGGAAACTCGGGCACTGCCCGAGGGCCGCGGTCAGTACGGTACCTTTTTAATAGGCTTTTTTGAGTTTTGGCAAGGACACATGGGCCCCATGATCCCTATTGCCCGGGGGCCCTGTGAGTTGTCAGTACTCCCCTGGTCTGGGGAGACCAGATATAGTGAAAGCAGGGTCCAGGGAGACCCGATATAGTGAAAGCAGGGTCCAGGGAGACCCGATATAGTGAATGCAGGGTCCGGGGAGACCAGATATAGTGAATGCAGGGTCCGGGGAGACCAGATATAGTGAATTCAGGGTCTGGGGAGACCAGATATAATGAATGCAGGGTCCGGGGAGACCAGATATAGTGAATGCAGGGTCCGGGGAGAGTAGATATAATGAATGCAGGCTCCGGGAGAGTAGATATAATGAATGCAGGGTTCAGGAAGACCATATATAATGAATGCAGGGTCCAGGGAGACTCGATATAGTGAATGCAGGGTCTTGGGTTTAGTAACACTTTAACCTGCTTTTAGCAGAGCTGCAAAGTTTGCTTTGTATCATTAGCAGCTGATTTTTATTTGCTTGTTGTCCATGAAGTCTCATTAAGCAAGTTGTATAATTTTGGTATATTATAGTATATATTTTATTTTTATAAGTATTAGATCTTTATTATATTCTTATATTAGTTAATTATTATTTGAACTTATTATATTTATGTACAGCTAAAATCCACTTGTATTTTCTCAAAATACAATTTTCTTTAAAAATTAATTTGCATATATTGAGCAATTCTGGGAAACTGTACAACTGAGAAATCAGCCACAAATCTGGTGAGCCCAGTTTATGGATAACTGAACAATCTGAGTCATCGAGATGTTAGGGACACCTAATACGTTTCTAAGGAAATTGGGACAGAATTGGGGACAGTTGGGCGATTTACAATACTGCTAGTTCCCTTTCGGCAACGTGAATAGAGATTTCTGGATTAGAGATGCTGCTGTCTAAATAGGAAAGACAAACACATTTCTAATCTAACTTCCTTATTCTAACTGTCACTAATGCCAGGCGTACACATGGGTGGCTTTTGGGTCAGGATTTCCCATGAGGTGCTCTGCTCATCCAGGGCTTCGCAACAAGGCCCCCTGCTAATGTAGACTAAAATGAAGACATCCGAATTTGCTGTCATTTTGTGCAAAAGACTCGCAGAGAGCATGGATGCCCACAGACATAACAATTTCATCCAAACTTCAACTCATCTTCACAATACTGCAGCGCAGGGGTGTCAAACTGGCAGCCCTCCAGCTGTTGCGAAACTACAAGTCCCATCATGCCTCTGCCTTTCGGAGTCATGCTTATAACTGTCAATCTTGCAACGCCTCATGGGACTTGTAGTTTGGCAACAGCTGGAGGGCCACCAGTTAACAATCAATGAATCGCCTGCACCCAACATGATTGTGCAATAAAGAAACAGGTACATGTATTAGCAAACAAGATCACTTAAAGCAGAACTACACTGCATCTGAGCAGCACAAACTAAAACGCTTTTTGATTTATTTTTAATGTTCAAAGCAATCTCCCCCATCCATTCATGTCTCCATGCATTATTTTGCTGAGCAATCACTTTGAAAACTACCCCCCAGCATTTCTGGCTGCGGCCATCTTGAAGAAGGGCAGTAGCATTTAGTTTCTGGAATCCATCTTCCCTTAGTTTAGGCATGCAGGAGGGTGTGCTTAACATAGAAAACCCCTCCTCCACTCCTGAAGACTCCTGGGATGTATGCAGGGGCAGACTGACAATTCATGGGGCCCCCGGGCAATAGGGGATCATGGGGCCCCTGTGTCCTTGCCCAAACTCAAAAAAGCCTATGAAAAAGGTACCAGGGGCATCTCATGGGGCCCCCTACTGACCCCAGGCCCTCGGGCAGTGCCCGAGTTTCCAAATGGTCAGTCCACCCCTGGATGTATGACATCAATTGCCTAGGCATAGAAACCAGGAAGTTACTGAAGAACTGTAAAAAAAAGTTTAAAACAAGTAAATATAATATACTTTCTTATCTATTTACTGATGTCAGTAGCAGAAGGATTTAAATTCAGTGTTGATTGGGAGAGTGAATGCTAGTATGCTAGTAGGATTTCCTTAGAAAATGTTTTCGTTTAAGACTTTTTTTCGATTTAGTGGGATCAAATTGTTGTTCATTGTTGACCGAAGTGACGAGAAAATTGGGAGGACCAGGATGGAAAATTTCTCAAATAAAATTCTAACAGTGGGGCTAGGTTCACATCTATGCATGTGCGGTTGATGCATTTTTGCAGCACATTTTCCGTTGCGTTTTGCATTTTTAAATCACGTTTTTGATGCAGTTTTAATGCGTGTTGTGGTTTTCTTTTTGTCCAATGGCAAGCTATTTGCTGATTTTGCTAGGAGGTATCTGGTGTCATGCAGGAAAATGCATCAAAATAGGTAAAAAAAATGCATGTATATGTATTTTTGATGCGATCCCATTGAAGTCTATGGAGCCAAAAATGCACTGTGCTGTGTATAAAATATACAGTACCTGCACCTTCCACTGCAGGAAACTTCATAGATGTGAAAGGGATCTATAGGGAAAAAGGTTCAATGCACTATAGTGCCTTTCTGCACATCTGTAAATGCACTAAAAGACGTACAGATGTGAACCTAGCCTGAATGTGGCTAGATGTGGACATGCACAAACGTGAACCTAGTGTTATGTTGGCCATACATGGTTAGAAAATCATTAGAAAAAGTCAGATTTATAAAGCTCTGTCGAACATGCATGCGATAACAACATCATTGTATTAGAAGATTTCCCCCAATTATCGACATATTATGGATCGATAACATAAATGATGCATTTTTCATCAATCAATTACACAATCAGCAAAATTAAGTAAAGATTTTTTGACCTTTGTGAATCTTCCCACTGCAACATGTAATACATCCAGAGCTGTTTTCAGCGGGAACTCAGGGAAACGCAGTTCCGGCACCTCCAGCACTGAATTTATATAATGACAAGAGCTGGTGGGGTGTGCTGGGGGGTTTATTAATGCTGGCTGCTGAGGGATCTATTGTCACTGAGGGGGATCTATTGTTGTGTCTGGGGTCTATTGTTATTGGGGAGGTCTGTTGTTCCTGGTGGGGGAATCTGTTGTTGTTGGGGGGGGGATCAATTGTTACTGGGAGGGATTTACTGCTGAGATTGGTCTATTGTTGCTGGCTGCTTACAGATCTCTTGTTGCTGGGGGGATCTATTGTTGCTGAGCGGGTATTTTTTTCTGGAGAGTGTATTTTTTGCTGACTGCAGGGGATCTATTCTACTATTTTTCTTGTTATCATTAAAATTCATACAAATTACTTAGCGCTGGAAAATGATACTTGGCTCTGTATTCTCTAAAGGGGGCAGTACTGAGAGGTGGGTGGGGGGTGGAACTAAGGGACGGTGCTCGAAGGTGGGTGGGGAGTGGAGATAAGGGGTGTCTTGGAAGGGGGGAGTATACCTGCACCTATTCTCTGAGAAGAAAAGCCCTGGATACATCGTTTCCATGCGCAACATATCGCAAAATGGTGACAATCATATTTTTCAGGTGTTGCCTCATTTATTTATTTTTTTCTAAAGCATATTGGAAGTTACACTGGTTAATATTTCCAATATTTTCTAATTCCCTGTATGAACGATAATTCCGCAACAAGAAAGATCTTTCTTTAGGTCGCTTGTACTTCCGAGGTTCCATTCTAAAACGCTCATGCACTATAGGGTTTTTTTTTTTAAATCGATTCCACTACTGTTTACTTAAACGATTGTTTAGGCTACAAAAACCCAACATAACGGGGGGGGGTTTGCCATAAAATGAAACATTTTCGAGAATCAAAATTAGCCCACTAATGTTTCGAAAGTCAAACAATTGAGTGTATCAAATGCATTTTCTAATCGTGCATGGCCGACTTTAGATTGTAAGCTGTAATAAGCAGGGCCCTCGAGTCCCCCTTGCATTGAATTGTATTATAATTGTACTGTCTCCCATCATTTTGTAAAGCGCTGCATAAACAGGTGGCACTTTATAAATCCTTTATAATAATAAAATAACAATAATAGTAATTATTATTATTAATACTAATAATAATTATTATTATTATTACTACTAATAATATAATCAATAATAATAATAATCATGCACACTGGGCTTACAAAAAAAACAAAAACCTCTTTCACGGGCATTTGGTGTTTTTTTTTTCTTCCTGTAAATACACCTGTATATTAGCCTATGGGGTCGATTTACTAAAGGCAAAAAGACTGTGCTGTTTGCAAAGTGCAGTTGCACCAGAACTTAGAGCAGAAATCAGGTAAAGCTTCACTTGCAAAGAATACCCAATCATGAGTAAGGAACAGTGGCGGACTGACAACTCATGGGGCCCCCGGGCAATAGGGGATCATGGGGCCCCTGTGTCCTTACCCAAACTCAAAAAAGACTATGAAAAAGGTACCAGGGGCATCTCATGGGGCCCCCTACTGACCCTGGGCCCTCGGGCAGTGTCCGAGTTTCCAAATGATCAGTCCGCCCCTGGTAAGGAAATTTAAAAAAAAAAGCATTTTTCCTTGCACATGATTGGATGATGGAAGTCAGCAGAGCTTCTGCTCATTTACTAAGCTCTGGAGCAACTGCTCTTGCAGAATGCAACTGCACTGCAAAGTGCACGGTCTGTTTGCCTTTAGTAAATCAAGCCCTATGTGTCCATGCACACACACAGGCGTTTACAGGCATATTAGAAGAGAAGCATTTACAGGCAGAAAAAAGCATCACTAGCACAATCAAAAGAGGAGTGATTAGACAGAACAAAAAATGCAATGCACATAAATTATTTATTTCAGGTACTTATATAGCGCCGTCAATTTACGCAACGCTTTACATATACATATATTGTACATTCACATCAGTCCCTAACCCTCAAGGGGCGTACAATCTAAGGTCCCTAACTCACATTCATACATACATATACTAGGGACAATTTAGACAGGATCCAATTAACCTACCAGCATGTCTTTGGAGTGTGGGAGGAAACCGGAGTACCTGGAGGAAACCCACGCAGGCACAGGGAGAACATGCAAACTCCAGGCAGGTGGTGCTGAGGTTGGGATTCGAACCAACGACCCTAGTACTGCCAGGCGGAAGTGCTAACCATTTAGCCACTGTGCTGCTCATGCGTCTTAATGCATTATAAAGGCCAGAATATGTAAATATTCTGACCAAGTGAATACAATAATGCTTACACATGTGAACGCACATAAACGCATGTGCAATACACCGCTTTTACCGCATTTTAGTAGCCAGGTGTTCAGAAGACCTGAGCAAACTCTCAGTGTGCATGGGGCCTAATAGGCCAATCAAAGGGCATTTAAATCACCGGCTGCTGACTGTGAAAGTACTGGAGCCGCAGGATCAGCAGAAGAGCCAAGCAAGTAGCAATCTCCGAAAGGAAAGTCAACATTGGTAGAATCCGAGATTCCTTGATCTAAGTTTTCTTTGGGAAATTTTAGAAGTAGAATTAAAACTGTCCAGTGCAGAAGGGGTTAAATCTGTGGACTCCGCAGTTAAGGGAATGAAAAACCACAACACCCAGCAGCCCTTGCAGCTGGAGCCTGTGTGGGAGCAGCCCTCTCTGTCTTTGCTGCAAGAAGTAAACAAACTGGTCTGTGTGTCAATGCAGGCTGGAGCTTCACATGATCCTCTGCTGCAACTCCTTCCAACTTTATCTTTTCTATTTGAATTCCTTCTTCTTTCTTTCCTGCACTGCAGACCATTTCACGGCAGCCGTCACCTCTTTATGTTCCCTTTTTTTTCTTTCTTTTTTTTGGCATTTGAGATCTGATTAGCTGCCTGACCAGGGCCCTGTCTGCTTTTGCAAAACTTCTGAGGACAATTTGTCAAAACCTATTCCCAGATCCATCGAATTCTGCAAGACAGCAGAATTTACCTCACCCACATTTTGTTTCTTTCGCCGCTTTTGCGTGGACGTTTTAGGAACCAAAAAAAAAAAATTGCAGTTTTTCAAGGGTTGTGTGTGTGTATATATATATATATATATATATATATATATATATATATATATATAAAAATATTGCGAGATGGATTGCGTGATGTTAAATATTCAAACGCTTTTAGATGCCGCCGAGTATTTGGAAAGAAGAGAAAGAGGTAATTGTTTATTAATGTACTTTGTTTATTTATTTTTGTTTGCTATGTAAGTTTAAGTTTTTGGCTTGGCTTAGAATCGATTTCTTATTATTTGTGCATTGATGGCTTTTGTGTGATATCATAGTGGATTGTGAGGGTATGGCCCTCGTCTGTTGTGCAGAGAGACACCCTTGGTATTCATTTCATCATTATGTCCCTGGTCTGTGTTAATTTTTTTTTAATTGAGATTTATCCTCGTGAATTATAAAACAAAAAATGGTCAGTCTTCAGGAGATATTTGAAAGAATTTCATGGTGTCTTAATTAGAACTAGATGGATTGTCTCTTCCCCTCCAGCAGAGGGTTTCTGGAAAAGGAAATGGGATTCTAAAAATTTAACTGTTTGAATGACTTGCACAGGAGGATATAAAAAAAAAAAAAAATCAAATTGTGAAAAATCCTTTTTTTTTTTTTCTCACATGGAGATTCTGACTTGAAAAACTTTAAGCGCTAAGACTTTATTTTTTGTTTATTTAGTATTTCTGCTTGAACAAATCTTAAGATGTGAACTGGTCTGTATCTATACAATAATTATTCTTTAAAAATGTATTTCTGTACTACATATTTTAAACCATCACTGTAATGTATGTATAGGCAATTTTTTTTTAAACCTAGATAGAGTAGGGCAGGATTAGAACCTCTGTCGGGTTCTGTCTGGAATAATATTTTATTTAGGAAGGAAATAATATTTTATAAGTAAATAATATTTTATTTAGGCCAGGGAAAAGCCAATGGGGTTTATTTACTAAACCTGGTTGACTCAGAATCTTGGGCACCTGTGCATGGTAGCCAATCAGCTTCTAACCTCAGCATGTTCAGTTAAGCTTCAGCAATAAAACCTGGAAGCTGATTGGTTTTTATGCAGAAGTGGACAAGATTCTGAGTCAACCAGGTTTAGTAAATAAACCCCAATATGCCTCAGGTTATGAAAGTCCCAATTCTTCAGGGCTTATAAACATATAAAACCTTGAAAATAATCAGTGACATATTTAAATCAATGTTAAAATATTTGCAAATCACAAATATGAAATGATATATTCATGTTATATACCTTATATAAAAATCATTCTTGACTTATACCTGGAATAGTGCATCTATCTATTACAGTGGGGAAAATCATTATTTGATCCCCTGTAGATTTTGCTCAGATGACCACTTACAAAGAAATGAAGGGTCTATAGTTTTTATCATAGGTGTATTTTAAATAATAGAGACAGAATGTCAATCAAAAATCCAAAAAAACACATGGTACAAATGTTATGAGTTGCAGTTCAGTGAGTAAAATAAGTATTTGATCCCCTACCAGCAACAATAGTTCTGGCTCCCACAGACTGGCTATGTGGTACACAGATTACTCCTGTCAATTTATGAAGGTGCTCCTAACGACAACTTGTTATGTGTATAAAAGACACCTGTCCACAGAATTTCTTTCTTCCATTCAAACCTCACCACCATGGGCAACACCAAAGAGCTGTCAAAGGACATCAGGGGCCAGATTGTAGATCTGCACAAGGCTGCAATGGGCTACAAGAACATCAGTAAGAAGCTTGATGAGCAGTACCCCACTTTTGGAGTCATTATTCGCAAATGGTAGAAGTACAAAATAACCATCAATCACCTTAAGTCTGGAGCTCCATGCAAGATTTCCCCTCATGGGGTAAGGATGATCATGAGAAAAGTGAGGAATCAGTCCAGAACTACATGGGAGGAGCTTGTGAATGATCTCAAGGCAGTTGGGACCACAGTCACCAAACAAACCATTGGTAACACAATACGCCGCCATAGATTGAAATCCTGCAGCATCCGCAAAGTCCCCCTCCACAAGAAGGCACATGTACAGGCCATCTGAAGTTTTCCAATGAACATCTAAATGATACAGAGGATTGGGAAAAAGTGCTGTGGCCAGATGAGACCAAAACTGAGCTGTTTGGCATTAACTTGACTCCCCGTGTTTGGAGGAAGAAAAATGCTGACCATGACCCTAAGAACACCATCCCTACAGTCAAGCATGGAGGTGGAAACATTATGCTTTGGGGCTGCTTCTCTGCTAAAGGTACAGGCCGACTTTGCCACATTGAGGGGCCAATGGACAGGGCCATGTATTGTAAAATCTTGGATAAGAACCTTCTTCCCACAGCGAGAACACTGAAGATGAGTTGTGGATGGGTCTTCCAGCATGACAATGACCCAAAAGATACCGCCAAGGCAACAAAGGAGTGGCCCAAGAAGAAGCACATTAAGGTCATGGATTTGGCCTAGCCAGTCTCCAGACCTTAATCCTATAGAAAATTTATAGAGGGAGCTGAAACTTCAAGTTGCCAAGCGACAGCCAAGAAACCTTAAGGATTTAGAGAAGATCTGTAAAGAAGAGTGGACCAAAATCCCTCCTGTGTGCAAACCTGGTAACCAACTACAAGAAACCTCTTACCTCTGTGCTTGCCAACAAGGGTTTCTCCACCAAGTACTAAGTCATGCTTTGCTTGGGGATCAAATACTTTTTTTACTCACTGAACTGAAACTCAATTTATAATATTTGTATCATGTGTTTTTTTTTTCTGGATTTTTGGTTGATATTCTGTCTCGCAATTTAAAACACACCTATGATAAAAATTATAGACCCTTCATTTCTTTGTAAGTGGGCAAACTTACAAAATCTACAGGGGATTAAATAATCATTTTCCCCACTGTATATATGATATATTACTCCTTATTTGTGAATTTGTAATAGTATTTTAATATAATTTTAGATATAATATTGATAATCTTGGTTTTATATGTTGGGTTGACTTTCAAACCTTCTGAGATGTGTTGTTTTTGCTTTGTGATTTTAAATAAAATCCCGTTCTGGACTTCTATAAGTGGAGTGGCGCTTCTATTCCTTAACCTATATTTATGTTTTTTGTAGGACCATCCACAGAAGTGCTAGGACTTATAGAACTGGAATTTAACTACAATACAAACCCTATGACCTTTTTTAACATTATACAAGCAATCTAACTACCAAGGTTTTCATTGCTGTCTGTGTTACCAACACAAAAAATGATTGAAAGAAAAAAAAATCTAAATTTTTACTAAAACAAGAGGTGAGGATAAATCTTTCAATGGGAACACCTGTTTTGGTGAATTATCCTCAGTATAGTGAGACTTCTTTTCACTTCCTGTTGTGTCAGAGGGACAGGAAGTGAGGAGAAATATATCCAAAGGAGATCGACAACAAAAAAACTGACTGATTTTAGCCTGTTCCTACTTTTATCTGTAACTAAAAAGAAACAAAACGGGCTTTACACACACTTTAAAATGACTTGATGCAGCTTCAGTTTTTTAAAATGCATGCTGTACCATATTTCCACAACTGCAATAAGAAAACAGATTTGTAGCTTTTCCTTCTACTTGCAGTCTGTATTTTACTGCAATCATGGAACCTGCCCAACCAGCGACTGCTGAGATAAAGGAGTTGATTTAGTAAAGACAAATAGGCTGTTCACTTGGTAAGGGAATTTTCCCTTGGCTTAGCGAATGAGCTCTGCTGGCATCCAAACTAAGTGAAAATTGCCTTGCAAAGTGAACAGCCTGTTTGCCTTTAGTACATCAACCCACAAATCTCAGCCACATAGAGAGTGCACTGTTTTCAGTTATACCTGACTGATAGACTTGCATTATGAGATAAGAGATGCAACAATGGTACATTGTATGGGAATACTAAGGAGGAAGCAGAGTCTGCCCATGTAATGAATGGCTGCCCCCATGTACATATAATGACAAACTTTACATAGAAACAAGGTTTTTAAAACATAAACACACATATTGTGTTATTATTATTTACATAAAGGAAGTGTTGAATTTTGTACATATCCTTTTTACTATCTTTTTTTATTTTTATATTCAGGACATAAATCACACTTCTACAATATTATAACTATAGGTGTGTGTATGCGTGTGTGTGTATGTATGTATGTATATATATATATATATATATATACACTTTTTTTTTTTACTTAATAAAATGTTTTAATTGCTGCAGATACAAACTATACAAATACAACTGATTTTCTTTCTGGAGGAAATTATATTTGTATCCTAACCTTTCAATGCAACTGTACTATTCCTTTATTTTGTAGAGCTCTGTACAATCTGTTGCCACTATATAAATCCTGAATAATATTAATATTAATAATAATAATAATAATAATAATAATAATTATTATTATTATTAGTACTCTCATTATTAATATTACTATTATTATTTTATTATCTAAAAAGGAATAAAATGAAGTTTCAACATTCAAGCTTAGAATAGGATCCATGCAGCATTTTACCTTACCATTCTTTCTTCAGCAAATGCAGGAACCCATGTAGTTGGTGGCAAAAAGTATGTGAACAATTACATTTAGTAAATAGCAAAAACATTGTTAACAGTAACCGTAACTGATTGCTTTCTATAGCTGCTGATCTGACTTTGTCAGAGGTTAGGATGTATTTTGATCTTACAAAACTGTACTCCTTCAGGTAAATATTTTGGATCATTTGCTTAGATCAGACCACAGCATTTCTGTAGGATTGGGGTCAGGACTCTGACATGACCATTGCAATCTCCTGTCTGTGTCTTAATCTTTTTTTTTTTTCCCTCTCTTTGCAGAATGTGAGCACGGGTATGCTTCCACGTATCCTTCACCAGACGACTCGGATCTCCTTGGATTAAAGTCCAGGAGGCTGAAATCAAAGAGATGTAGTAACAGCTTAGGAAGCAGCACAAACAGGTATTGTGACTTTTTTGATAATCAATTGCAGAACAAGACCATGTCATTGCAAAGACATTTGTGGAGGATTTTGTTTAAAAATGTTATAAAAATTCCCTTTCAATTAACTTGAATAAGGCTGGCAGGTCAACGCATCCAAAAAAGCTGCACGTCAAATGCAGAGCAACATGACCAGTGTGGAAGGGCCCAAAGTTCATTAGTAACAGAACGTCATTCTTATATTTTACTAAAAGGACACGCATGTTAAATTTAAATAGTTAAAATCCCATGTTGAGGCAAAACAGTTTAAAGCCAAATTTTGGGCAACTAAAATGGGCCCCTAGGCAGTGTACAAAATAAAAAAGCAGCTTGCTCTGCAATACTCATCTTCAATATAGAGCTGTGCCCAGTGGTACTTTTTAGCCACAAGATGGGGTGGAGGAAGGGGGTGATAAAACTGTGGGAAGGGGGGTGGTAAAACTGCAGCTCTGCCATCTGTTTTTACTTCTCCCCTGTCCACCCATTAAAGCTGGCTATACACTTTAAGACTTCAGAATAAATCACTCAGTTTCCCCATGCACGCTAAACAGCATAGATAGATGAAAATCTATTGCCAGCTATTGCATTCTGACAGCTGGTACCTGCGACTGTCAGAATACCCTAACAATGACTGCATCATATTTACGAACCAGCTCCTTCAATTTTCAGATAAAAGGTTTTCAGGCTGGTGGGTGCTAACGGCCATCCACAGCTTGGATTTTGTCGATTCATCAGGAACCAGCCGAAATTTGCTCCATGTTTGACCTGCTTAAGTCTAGGTTCACACCTTGTGCATGTCAGAAACGCATGCAAAATCCCACGCTTACCTGACTGGCACAGAAATAATAATTATTATTATTATACAGGATTCATATATTATTATTATTATTATACAGGATTTATATATTATTATTATTATACAGGATTTTTATAGCGCCAACAGTTTGCTCAGCGCTTTACAATATAACGGGAGACAATACAGCAACAATACAGTTCAATACAAGAGGGATAGGAGGGGAGATAAGCTCCTGATCCTTGGAGCTTACAATCTAAGAGGGGAGGGGCTGGTGGTACAAAAGGTAGTAACTGTGGGGGATGGACTGGTAGGCAGAGTAGAAGATTCCATTATTAGCTGAAGGCAGGATAGGCTTCCCTGAAGAGATAGGTTTTCAGAGATTGCCTAAAAGTGAGCAGAGAAGGCGATAGTCTGATAAATTGGGGTAGAGAGTTCCAGAGGATGGGGGAAGCTCTGGAGAAGTCCTAGACACAAGCATGGGAGGAGGAGACAAGGGAGTGAGAGAGTATTCGGTCGTGCGAGGAGCGGAGAGATAGCAGACATGCATCATTGGCATTGTTAACAGCACACCTACTAAGGCATGCATTTTCAAGCATGTCAAACTGCATTGTGCTGGGGCACCATGTGGTTCGGTGTGGCACAATTTTGGAAAAAGGTCAGGGATTTCTTCTACATTTTTCTTGCTTACAGGGCAGCTGATTGAAATGAATGGGTTGCCCTACATGTGACACACAAGGTCGCACATGTGTCATCACATCAGGGTTGGTTAGGCTGGGCCAGGCGAAAAGAGATAAATGCATTTTGTAGTACTTTGTATCAAGCCCATTTATTGTTTGAGAATGTTGTATTGTCTAGAAAGGTGCTAGCAAGCTCTAAAGCTGGCTATACATGGGTTCTTTTTTTCTTTTTTTTATTCAGTGGGTTGAATGAAAAAATGGACCCAGTTCCTACACCCACACGTTCCAGGTGGAAGGGGAATCCTTCCTCCTTTTGTCCTTCTTTCCATCTTTGTAATCTAACAGCAAGGAGACTCGCCACCGAAAGAATACACTGATCAGCGCTGCACCCTATTGCCTGCAGTGCTGATCAAGCAGAAAAAATACCGACAGTGCGGTTGAACAAAAGTTGATTAGTGGATCATCTTCTCTTCAACCACAGTGGCCACACATGGATTGAAATACGGCTACTCCCTGCTGAACCAGCTGAATTTGGATCCATGTATGACCAGCTTAAAGCGGAACTTCACCCCAAATGGGAGGTTTCTCTTTTAAGAACCCCCCTTCCCCCCCAGCAATATTGGATGTTTATTTTTTTGGGGGGTGCGGGTACCTAGTTTTGGCAGGTACCTGCTCCCACTTCCACTGGAATCACATTTCCACTGGAGGTTGTTCCACCACCTCCCTACCACTCCCATGAAACCTCTTGGAACACATCACAAGTCCCAAGAGGTTGCGGGACCATTCACAAAGTGCATTGTGATTTGCTCATGCGCAGTGGAACCCAGCTGTGAAGCTGCAAGGAGTCACAGCTGGCCTTCCATACTAGACATGAACCTGAAGACTGGTTAGGAACCAGCCCGGGTGATGACAGCTCCGGATCCCTAGACAGGTAAGTGTCCTTCTATTAAAAGTCAGCCGCTTTTAATTTTTTTTTTCTAGAGCAGTGGTTCTCAACCTGTGGGTCGCGACTCCTTTGGGGGTCTAACGACCCTTTCACAGGGGTCCCCTAAGACCATCAGAAAACACATATTTCCGATGTGTAAAGAGCAGCTACTGTGTAGAAAGCAGCTGCTGTGTTGAAAGCAGCTACTCTGTTAAAAGCAGCTACTGTGTTGAAAGCAGCTACTGTGTTGAAAGCAGCAGTATTGGAGGTAAAACGACACTCATGAATTATAATTACGGGGTAAATAATTTTATGGTTGGGGGTCACCACAACATGAGGAACTGTATTAAAGGGTCGCGGCATTAGGAAGGTTGAGAACCACTGTTCTAGAGATTGAAAAACCACTTTTAGGCTGGATATCCAGGAATTCATTTCATGGTAATATTAAAAGTGACCCATATAAAAGGAGTTCATATATTTTCACCCTTCTGGTAACAAAATAAAACCTCATTCAAGTTGCTTCAAGTAAAATTGAGAGGCCAGATTTATCTTCAGGCTTTTGCTGCTCATATATTATTTTTAAAAATCAGATGTTTCCACAACCATGAGAAAAGACGAGATTCAACGGCTGCCAACCTCCTTTGTGGACCTTCACTGGTTTCTCTGTTTCCTGTTTTCTTAGTTCTCAGCGAGAGACTAAATTTAAGCCTCCCGTGGCTGAGAATAGGGTAACTAGACAGGAAGTGATGTCGGTGGGCAGTATAGATGGAAGAACGCAAAACAACCTTGAATTGTCTGTGCAGAATATTTTCCCTTTGGGGGATTTTGACATTTATAACTGGGGATGGATGCTGTGTCTGTCTCAAGATAAAAAGAGGATATCCTGAACAATATGGCATCTTTTTTGTTTCTTAGGAAGCTTTAGACGTGTGTTTTTTTTTTTTATATTAACTGCTTTTTATTGACAATTGATGCTTGTGTAAGCATTTAGGTTATAGGTTTTTTTCTTCTAATTGATTGCCATTTTAATACATATAATTGTATTAACCTCCTTGGCGGTATTCCCGAGTGTAGCTCGGGGTAAAATTTCAGTACCAAGAGCGGTAACCCCCGAGCTACACTCGGGCTTACCATGCACTGTTGCTCAGGGAGTCCCTGCAGCACTTACCTTGTCCTTCGCTCCCGCGATGTGTCCCCTGCAGCGTCCCCGGCCATCTCCTCCGGCTGATGCCGGCATCCGGCTTCTGTGTTCCGGTCCCTGTGACGTCGGGACATACGGGCGCCGGAACGTTCTGGCGGCAAATTTGAAATTTTTAAAAAATGTAATTTTTTTAAAAATGATTATTATATAGTAAAACATTGCTGTTTCAATGCATTTCACATATATTTTGTCCCGAGTGCTTTGTCCTGCGCCCTGCCTGCATTTTGACTGTTCTTTCTGCCTGGAAACTTAGAAAAGTCCATGGCGTCCAAAAAGCGTCCCTTTAGGTCAAAAGCGGTTTTAGACCGGCTAGAGAACAGCGATAGTAAATCAGAACCACTTGCAGAATTGAGTGATAATGATTTGTGGGGGAAATTCCTCATCAGACACTGAAAACGATTCTGCGACTTTGCTCAGCGATGTGCGAATTTGCCTCTGTATTTCAAATTTCAGTGTTTTTGGTTTGATTATATTATTGAATTAAATATATTATTATTATTTTTTATGATTATTTATTCAATTATAATTTA
This sequence comes from Staurois parvus, assembly GCF_062004578.1. NCBI lineage: Eukaryota > Metazoa > Chordata > Amphibia > Anura > Ranidae > Staurois > Staurois parvus. Next base: position 1,054,444 of record NW_028318707.1, on the reverse strand, counting down.
TGATTTCGTGTTTCACGTTTTATCATATCCGGAATGTTTACTAGACTCTTGTTCGGACAGATTTCAGTGAGTTATTCCTAAAAATTACAGCCTACAATAAAAAACTACATATTTCCATGCAAAAAAATGGTACCGCTTTCAGCAAAAAAAATCGGAAATAATCATACCGCCAGGGAGGTTAAACATGTATCTAAACCCAAGAACAACATAATGGATTGCAGCTTACCAGTCCATAGATGTAGTGGCTGCATTCATTTTTTTTTCACTTGGTGATCCTGCCATTAGGATAGGTTCTTCTTGTCCTTGAGTGCCAACACTCACTTGCAGTACTGTATGGAGGAGCAGTGTTGTCACCCTAGAACAGGAAGTGTGCTAGGACTCGCTCTTAGAGGGAAGATATTCTGGGCAGAGCTGATAATATTGTACAGGTCAGCAATGGATTTCTGGCAGGATGAACAGGGTTTTTGTTTTTGCACTTATCAAAGAGATATAGCAAAGGTTATTGTCATAGGCATGCACAGGAGGTGTGACGGATGTGCCTGGGCACACCCTAATCACTCCATGCGCATTAGCATTATAGCTCCATGTGCCAGCAGGGGGATGGAAAAGTTCTCCCTCTGACCAGCTCTGCCATAAGAGAAATGCACTTCTCTTACACTGTGCCAATGGGGAGATGGTAGAGATCTCCCACTAACCGGCTCTGCAATAAGAGTGTGTGTGTGTGTGTAGGGCTGCTGATAGAGACCATGGGGCCACATACAGCCAACCTGACAGGGCCCCCCCCCCCCAAAAAAAACCTCACAGTTTACTATACTTCACTTATGAATGAACACAGTGAGTGATCGATACTGATCGCTCATTGTGTTCATTCAGGAAACGAAGGGCTGGTAAATGTAACCTGGTGGTACCCCCTTATCCACGGCCCTGTGTGTGTGTGTGTATATTTATTTTATATATATATATATATATATATATATATATACACACATGCATGCACACATGTGCGTTTGAGCTTTGGGACGCACACCCTAATGCAACAGGCTGTGCACACCTATGGTCATTGTTAAATAAACAAAGCAATAAAGCAGTAGTTAACTCTTTTTTTTAACCTTGTACCAGGCTTACCTGTAGGTACATTGAATATCTCCTAAATATTACCGTTTAGAAGATGTGTACATGCGCAGTGACACTCTGCATTCAGGGCACAAAGTATGCTGTGGAATACAGAGTGCCGTGCCGTGGCCAGGGCCCCCATACGCATTGATAGGAGTGACATCATTGCAGGCCATTCAAATGACTGGAGCCCGAGAACCCAGGAGGAAGAACGGGTGAAGATGGAAGCGATGGGGGAGACATGACAGCTCTGCGCTGGAAGGCTCTATGTGCAGGTAAGTATATCATAATATGCTAGTGTACGGTAATGTGGTACTAAAAGTACCTGTGGGGGGGCGGTAAATAACATATTCCCCTTTCCCTGACTTCCATAGTGCAGAGGGCAGCATCGTCCTCCTGCCAACAAGATCCTTAGGAATACTGAGTAGCCTAAATCTCACACAAAGGTGCCACAGTGCGTCTCCTTATGGGATTTTGGGTTCTCAACATTCTCAGAGATCTGGTCAGGAGGATGACACCACCCTCACCTATAGCACTGCAGGAGGAAGTTGGGGAAAGGTATTATTATTATTATACAGTATTTATATAGCGCCAAAGGGTATGCTCAGCGCTGTACAGTAACAATGGGGACAGAACATGAGACAATACAGTAACAATACAATACACGAGGGGTTCGAGGGCCCTGCTCTTTCGAGCTTACAATCTAGGAGGGAGGGGAAGGTGGTACAGGAAGAGATGGCTGTGGGGGATGGAGTGGTGGGAGGAGTGGAGGAGGTTGTTAGGTGAGGTCAGGTGTTAGGTGAGGTTGGGGTAGGCTTCCCTGAAGAGGAGGGTTTTCAGGGTGCGCCTGAAGGTGAGGAGGGTGGGTGACAGTCTGAAGGATTGGGGTAGGGAGTTCCAGAGGATGGGGGAAGTCCTAGAGAAGTCCTGCAATCGGGCGTGGGAGGAGGAGACCAGGGAGCTAGAGAGTAGGAGGTCCTGTGAGGAGCGGAGGGCATGGGTAGGGTAGTATTTGGGTATCAGGTCAGTTATGTAGTTTGGGGCGGTGTTGTGAATGGCTTTGTAGGTCAGGGTTAGCAGTTTGAATTTGATGCGTTGGGCAATCGGGAGCCAATGAAGGGATTGGCAGAGGGGGGAGGCAGATGTGGAGCGGTTGGTGAGGTGGATGAGTCTAGCCTCTGAGTTTAGGATCAACTGGAGTGGGGATAGCGTTCGTTTGGGTAGGCCAGTGAGAATGGAGTTGCAGTAGTCCAGGCGTGAGATGATGAGGGAGTGTACGAGTTGTTTGGTGGTGTCTGGGGTGAGGAATGTGCGTATCTTGGAGATGTTGCGGAGGTGGAGCCTGCAAGATCTAGATAGCAGTTGGATGTGGGGTAGGAAGGAGAGGTCGGAGTCCAGGGTGACACCAAGGACTTTGGCGTGTGGGGTGGGAGAGATGGTGGCGTTGTTAGTAGTAATGGAGAGGATGGGGGGGGTGGCGCGGGGGGGGGGGAAGACCAGGAGCTCGGTTTTGGTAAATATATAATCTATTTTATTCCCCATAAATAGTTCTTTTCTGCAGTGTTGTAGGCCTCGTGCGCACTAGGCATCAAAAATGCCCCTTTTAAGAGCATTTGGCGTTTTTTGGGGGGATTTTTTGTCACTAAGTGCCCCTCTGTGTCAGCCTATGGGTAGATTTACTAAAACTGGTGCACACATAATTTTCACTTATGCTTTGACAATAAAATTAGAAGTTGATTGGTTACTATGCACAGCTGCACCAGATTCTGTGTGCATCACTTTTAGTAAATACCCCCCCCCCCACACCTAGGCATTTACAGGTGATTAGAGGCAGGGGGTTTTAGAGGCAGAAAAAACCCAGGGCCATCGCATTCAGGAGGGATTTGTTTTGCTGCAAAAAAATCCTGATGCACCTAAACGCACTTAAGCGCTAGGCACGTTTAGAGCTCGAGCGTTCATTCACTTCAGTGGCCAGAATAAATTAACATTCTGTTAAATGAAATGAATGAAAGCTAAAAATGCTTGACGTGTCTGAAAGAAAAACAGCTTTAGGCTTGTTTTTAATGCTGCTTTCTCCTGCAAGGAAAAGAGTGTTTTAGAAGAGTTGCAGTGTACTGGAGACCTTGGGGGGGGGGTTAACTTGAATAAGAAGAATTGCCCGTGGAAGGTCCACGGGTCTTTATATTTGCAAGTTTAAGTCATTCATTCGTTCATTCATTCATTTATTTTCAAAACTAGACTGATTGCTGAAATTGATCCTATTGACATTTGTGTGGCCAGCATTCAAATGTTTTCAGATTAACTAGCACAGGTACAAAAGCCTCGGGAGGAATCCAACCCTAGAAATTCTTTTAAACTGGCCGTTCCGGAACTATTGTGAGTCGGCGTACGTTTATACATGTGATAGTTGACCCCACACTTGCTGTAACTGGACCAGCTGCTCAACGCATTATGGTGAGCAATTGCTGCAGCAAATCCATGCATGACTTTAGAAAAGTCCCGGCTTAGTAATCTTTTCACTCACGGCCTAGCTAAAAATAACTGGTTAGATTGTTATTGCCACCTCTGACCTTATAAACTCCGTCTTAAAGGCCAAAGCTCTCATAGCTGTCATTGTCAAATTACCAGAAGCACTACAAATGCTGAGTAACATGGCATGCCAGCCCTGGAACTAGTGCTGCTAGCATGAACTGAGCATTGATGGCTTCATGAGATGGATGGAAGGGTAACCTATGATAGGCCACCTTGAGGGGTTCTCTTGAAGGAACAAATGAAGAGACAAGTCAAGTCAAGCAGACATTTGGATTGATGTACTAAAACTGGAGAGTGCAAAATCTGGTGAAACCCCGCATAGAAACCAATCAGCCTCCAGTTTTTTTTGTCAAAGCTTAATTGAACAAGCTGAAGTTGAAAGTTAATTGGCTCCCATGCAGAGCTGCACCAGATTTTGCACTCTCAAGGTTTTAGTAAATCAACCCCATTTACTAATATAAGGGGGTTATTTAATGTTGAGATATAGATTGGTGATAAGGGCTGGCATACACCAGTGCAAAAGACCCCGTGAATGACTGGACGACAACAACAACAACCAAGGCCAAGGTTTTTCGGGAACAACCAAGTTGACATTAATGTGTAGGTTATAAAAAAAGGGGCACAGGGTAGAGGCAGATGCATGCTGAGTTAATGAAGGGTGCTGGGTGGGAAGGTGATGATGATGGGTTATAGGACCCTAACAATCAGGCTCTCCCTGACTGTGCCAAACCATCCCCTCCTAATAAACTAAAAAAATCCCAGCGCCAATCAAAGAAAGTATACAATTATGCAGCTGTGCACCAGTGAAAACCACCAATAATAAATAACACAAAAAACAGCGCAAAAATTAAATAAATAAAAATAATCACAAATAAATAAATATCCATGCAAAAATATATATATAATATTTCAAACATAAGTCCTTATTTTCCCAAAAGGATTTTCAAGACAATGTTCCAAAATGTGCTTCCACCTAATCACCACGTGAAAAATAATATTGACCGCACTCACCAGATGGAGTTGAGTAATAAGCCTCATAGGATATAAGGGATCCTATAGCCCCTCAGGAGGAACTCAAATCGCCTTCACCCTGCTTAGATACAGCTAATCGACTCCACTCTACTTCTCCATGGAATCCTCAATAGTGTGCAAGGAAAGAAAGGCTACATAGTGTAATACTGCCACTCAATACCATATAAATCCATAGAATAAGGACACTCACATGTTTCAATAAAATAACAGGCCTTGTTTAATAGCCTCAAAGGCTTCAAAGGAACAAGTTTCCAAATTGTAAATATAGGGATCTCACGCTTTAAGGATCACTGTAGAGGATGACCAGCTTTCCACCTCAAAAATGGCTGCTTGAACCGCAAAAGTCGGCGTGCGTTCCAAATCTGGTGAGTGCGGTCAATATTATTTTTCACGTGGTGATTAGGTGGAAGCACATTTTGGAACATTGTCTTGAAAATCCTTTTGGGAAAATAAGGACTTATGTTTGAAATATTATATATATATTTTTGCACGGACATTTATTTATTTGTGATTATTTTTATTTATTTAATTTTTGCGCTGTTTTTTGTGTTATTCATCCCCTCCTAATGCATGTCATTAGGTAAGTGTCCAAACAGATAGTGGTTATCAGATTTGCCAATCAATTTTCTGGTTGTGACTGGTATATGGTACCCAACCTTGAGTGTCTCTGAAAATACACAGCTGGGAACCATATAAGGGTAGCAATAGTTGCCTGGTTAAGAGGCTAGCTAGGCTATTGGCAGGAGTGCCCCCTGAACGCTGCTTGTACTGAACCCTACCAACGACAGTCACATGCCCAGTCAGCCCTCTGTGTGCACGAAATGCAACTCGTCTCAGTTGGGTCCTGCCCTTTTGAAATCTCTTCTATTGGGCTTTGTAAAACTATAAAGTACAGACAGATAACGGGCATCTACAGTGCCAGCGCCACCAACATAATATGAGAGTGAGCTTCAATTTGAATAGGATGAGCCACAGAGGGTTCTATTAATGCTAATAAAGCATATCAAAACCCAAGATATATGAGGGGTCTTCAAAAAGTTTCCACAAATATATATATATATATATATATATGAAAGAGCTAAAACATTTTGAAGAACCCTCGTATAATATATTGCAGCTAATGCTAGGTTCACATTAGTGCTGGTCAGGAACCTGCGCAAAATTGTAAATTTTCCCAACATGCACAGAAACATGCTGCCCTTTAAAGCTACGTTCACACTAGCCTTGTGTGCAGGCGGCAGAGAGGCGTTTGGTAAGCGTTTTTACCGCTTCCCAAACGCCTCTGCCAATTCTGCACATTACAGCACATGGTGCTGTTCTAACGGGAGCGTTTGCGTCGCATCGCGGCAAAACGGATGCCTCTGGACGAGTCAGGAGGCTTTGAAGCCTCCTATTCTCGTCTACGGTGCCGCTCCGCAAACGCCCGGCCGGCATTTGCGGTGCGGTTGCGACGCGGTTGCGGGGCGTTTGCGGAGCGGTAACACCACTCAAACTGCATTATAGGCGTTTGTGGGGCGTTATTAACGCTCGGCAAACGCCTAGCAACCGCCGCTGAACCGCGCATGCGGCGTTTGCGGAGCGTTAATAACGCTCCGCAAACGCCAGACCAACGCTTGCCAAAAGCTATAGGGGCGTTTGGCAAGCGTTGGCAAAACAGCCTAGTGTGAACGAGCCCTAACAGATAGGCAGTGGTGCCATTAATTCTTAATTCTTAATGGCACCCCTGCACAACTACTAAGGCAGGGCTTAAAATTTGAAGTCCTGAGCTACTAGCCAGGCCTTAGAGTTACTCGACACCAACAAACACACACAAACAGAGACAGCTGTACACAAACACAGACATGTACACACACACACACAGAAACATGTACACACACGCACAGAGACACATGTACACACACACACATACAGACACATGTATACACACACAGGCACATACAGACACGCATACACACAGATACACACACACAGACACATGTACATATGTACACAGACACATGTACATACATACACACATGTACATGCACACACACACAGACACATGTACACACACACACACACATACATGTACATACACATGTACAGATACACACATGTACATACACACAGACACATGTACAATTGTACATGCATACACAGACAGGTACACACACACCCCATAAAAAGTTGCAGTACTTCATTGTTCACTCACAGATCCGGGTACTGCACTCTAGGGGGAGGAAGAGAGCACAGCACACACTCCTTGCTTTGCTTTCACTGCGCTCAGCTATTGAGCAGTCTGATGGCTCCCAGTGCCAATGACAGATCCGGCCTGAGCTCCGAGCCTGCTCAGCAAAACAGCCCTGGGGGACACACTCGACCCCACCATAATTTCCACTCGCCATTGGCGAGCAGGCGAGTGGAAATTTCAAGCCCTGTACTAATGCATGCATTTTCAAGTGCTCCTAAACACATGGTGCGGCACGATTTTGCAAAAGGGTCAGGGACTTCGTCTTTACACTTCTCATGTGTAGGGCAGCCCATTGAAATGAATAGGCTGCCCTACACACAGCAGATGGAAGCACACCAGATATGATGCATGCTTTGTTGTGCGCACCATTGTTAAACTATCCTTAGATGTGGTGGCTGCGATAGTTTTATTTTTTCAGGCTTCTTTCATCTTTATTATCCCCTGGAGACCCTACTTGTGAAAACGTCTTCTCCTAGGCTTCCAACATTCACTCAAGATATGGTATATATGAAGGAGCAGCACTACCACTCTAGCACAGGTCTACAATAACCTCCCCCTCTCCTCGTCCTTTTAACATAGAGAGCATGGGTTCTGTAGTTCTCAGAAATAGCTGTGAAGGATGTAACTGAAATGAAAGCAGTGCAGACAGAGAGAATTTGTACTTATTGAACAGATATAACAAAACACATTAAATGCTATATTTAACAGACAAACAAAGGCCGAATAAAAGAAGTTAATTGCTTGGATTTTCAAAGACTTTAGACGTAATACCAACATATATTAAAAAATGTAAAAAATCACACTTTTAACATGTTTGCCGTAAAGGGTTAAAGTGCAAGCGAAGAGGATTGCAGGGCCCTTTTGTGAGAGCGGGGGTTTATGGGAGCTCCAGCAAACTAATTCCAGATGGAAGATAATCCTGGCCCAGCACACTGCAGTGATGTCCATGTTCCAATCTGCTGTGGAGTGTTCAGACTGCTCTGAGAATCTCCCTTCTGTAGGTGTAGCAAACATGTCTCATCAACTTTTCTAGTAAATGTAGAAAACACTTTTCTGCCATGGGAAGTAATGGTGGTTTTACTTTTCTTTAATCTGAAACTTGAAACATTACTTTTGATTGGTTGCTAGAAGGTACTGCACAGCATGTGTCCCTTAGCTAACCAATCACAGGGGGAAAAACTGATTCAACAGATTGAATTATTCTCTCTCTTCTGAAGTACACAGATGGAACACATACTGTTTGTACTGTATATGGGAGTTACTATGTCTTGCAAAAGAATTTGTTAGTCTTTCCATCCAGTCCTGAGATATACCCAGCCCTTGCAGTCAGCACAGGCAAATAGATATTGACTAGGCTGAATTATTCAATTTTTTCTTTCTTTCTTTTGCTCTTTCTCTCTCTTTCTCTCTCTTTCACTCTCTCTCTCCTCGCTCTTTTTCTCTCGCTCTCTATCTCGTTATTTATTTCTTTTTTTCTCTCTTTCTTTTTTGCTTGCTCTCTCTCTTTCTCTCTCTTTCTCGCTCTTTCACTCTCTCTCTCCTCGCTCTTTTTCTCTCGCTCTCTATCTCGTTATTTATTTCTTTTTTTCTCTCTTTCTTTTTTGCTTGCTCTCTCTCTTTCTCTCTCTTTCTCTCTCTCTCTCTCTCGTTCTCTCTTTCTTTCTTTCTTTCTTTCTTTCTTTCTTTCTTTCTTTCTTTCATCCATTGATTGGCCTCCTGTTACTGACCTAGAAGCAACATGTAAAACATCACTTCCATGCCCCCCCTTCACTTTCTCCAGCCAGTTTAATTAGAGAACAGGTGAGCCATGAGGGGTCTCTCAGAGGGGTCTCTTAGACCCCTCATGTCTCATTAAAGAGAATCTGTCACCAAAAAACTGCATCACACAGGGAACTTTCTGTCCCTTGTGTGATGAAAAAAAAAAGTTTAATAAAAAGAAATAGGAAAACAATTTGTAAAATATTACTTCCACCCAAGGACTTAAAATCACCCCCCAAAAATGAGTCCCCTCCTACCCCCACATACACTATATTGCCAAACGTATTGGGCCAGCCCTCCAAATCATTGGATTCAGGTGTTCCAATCACCTCCATGGCCACAGGTGTATAAAATCATCACCTAGGCATGCAGACTGCTTCTACAAACATTTGTGAAAGAATGGGTCGCTCTCAGGAGCTCAGTGACTCCAAGCGTGGTCCCGTGATAGGTTGTCACCTGTGCAATAAGTCCATCCGTGACATTTCCTGGCTACTAAATATTCCACGCTCAACTATTAGTGGGATTATAACAAAGTGGAAGCAACTGGGAACAATAGTAGCTCAGCCATGAAGTGGTAGGCCACGTAAAAAGAGTGTTGCCAACTATCCACAGAGTCAAGAGCTAAAGATCTCCAAACTTGGTTTGGCCTTCAGATTAGCACAACAACAGTGTGTAGAGAGCTTCCTGGAATGGGTTTCCATGGCCGAGCAGCTGCATCCCAGCCTTACATCACCAAGTGCAATGCAATGCGTCGGATGCCATGGTGTAAAGCACACCGCCACTAGACTCTAGAGCTGTGGAGACATGTTCTCTGGAGTGACCAGTCACACTTCTCTGTCTGGCAATCCAATGGATGTGTCTGGTTTTGGCGGTTGCCAGGAAAACGGTACTTGCCTGACTGCATTGTGCTATGTGTAAAGTTTGGTGGAGGGGGGATTATGATATGAGGTTGTTTTTCAGGGGTTGGGCTTGGCTCCCTAGTTCCAGTGAAGGGAACTCCTAAGAAGTCAGCATACCAAGACAATTTCATGCTCCAAACTTTGGGGATGGCCCCTTCCTGTTCCAACATGACAGCGCACCAGTGCGCAAAGCAAGGACCATAAAGACATGGATGAGCCAGTTTGGGGTGGAGGAACTTGACTGGCCTGCACAGAGTCCTGACCTCAACCCCATAGAACACCTTTGGGATGAATTAGAGTGGAGACTGTGAGCCAGGCCTCCTCCCCCGACATCAGTGCCTGACCTCACAAATGTGCTTCTGGAAGAATGGTCCAACCTTCCCATAGACACCCTCCTAAACCTTGTGGACGGCCTTCCCAGAAGAGTTGAAGCTGTTATAGCTGCAAAGGGCGGGGCCAACTCAATATTGAACCCTACAGATTTACACTGGGATGCCATTAAAGTTCATGTGCGTGTAAGGGCAGGCCGACCAATACATTTGTCAATATAGTGTACATGCATGTACAAATTTGGCTGGTGGTGGATTTGTCACAGTTTGGTGGTGTTTTGATAAGAAGGACAAATATTTATGAAGATAACAAAACCAAAAAATAAATAATTTGCACATTTATGTATGGAGATTATGAAGATAACATTTATGAAGATAACAAAACCGAAAAGGAGATATTTTGCACATTTATGTATGGACGTTTTAAAAAAGGATTGATAATATTGTATGGACACATTGTTATTCCCATATAATGGCGATCACGGATATATGACACGAATGTGATCATATTGAAGATTTTTGTTTTATTAAGTGTTCTTGCATGGCAGACCACTTCCTGTTATCTCACATATATATTCTTATTATTATAGCCAAATTTACCACCCTAACTCCTCCCACAGTTCTTACACTACATAGACCGTAATATACCGAAACGTGCGGATTGTTCCCGATTGGTGTGCTATTACTTTGTAGAACGTTTTGCCAAATGGTTCACGAAATATCGGAGTTTTTGTGGTGAAATTGGTCCCATAGGAATGAATGGTGGAATGTTCAAAACTAGAGTGGGAGCTGACAAAAGATAGAGCGTGAGCTGAAAAATCAGGACATGATTTCTAAACTGCCATCACTCCCTCATTTTCAAGCCCACCTACACAAATCTTATATCAAAATGTTCAGCTATCCCTGCTGCCACTAAAAATGTCAATGGCTAAGCTGTAGTCCTGATAGTTTTCACAATATGACCATTTGTATGCAACTCACGTCGCCCATTGACATTCATTGAAACTCCACTCTAGCCACCTCAAATTTAAAGGGCAATTTCTAAACTGAGACTGTGCCTTCATTTTTAATATTTCAGAGACATACTATGCATCAAAATATAGGTCTGGGTCTTGTGATTCTCACAATATAAAGCTCTTTACTGTAGGATTTATAATTTTTAAACTACGACCATTTGAAGATGGCAACCGCCAGTGAAGTGAGCAAGTTGGAGCAGTTTGTTTTTAACCGCTCTTCTCTGCCCTTGCTGTAGAGTGAGTTGCCATAGGAACCCAGGTGTGTGAGCAGGCAGCAGAGTGACAAGCCACTCCACCCAGTTACTCCGCCCACTCCAGTTGTAGACTACTGGTGGAGGCAAGAACACTTCACACAATTTCCCCAGAATTTGGAGCTTTTCTAGTTATTATTATTATACAGGATTTATATAGCGCCAACGGTTTGCTCAGCGCTTTACATTATAGTGGGAGACAATACAGTTCAATACAAGAGGGATTTGAGGGCCCTGCTCCACAAGAGGGATTTAAGGGCCCTGCTCCACAAGAGGGATTTGAGGGCCCTGCTCCACAAGAGGGATTTGAGGGCCCTGCTCCAAAAGAGGGATTTGAGGTCCCTGCTCCAAAAGAGGGATTTGAGGGCCCTGCTCCAAAAGAGGGATTTGAGGGCCCTGCTCCTTGGAGCTTACAATCTAGGAGGGAAGGGTGAATGGGACAGTAGGTAGTAACTGTGGGGGATGGAGTGGTTGGAAGAGTAGAGGATTCCAGAATTAGTAGAGGGCGGGATAGGCTTCCCTGAAGCGATAGGTTTTCAGTGATCGCCTAAAGGCAAGTGGAGTAGGTGAGAGTCTGATAGATTGGGGTAGGGAGTTCCAGACAATGGGTGACGCCCTGGAGAAGTCTTGGAGGCGAGCATGGGAGAAGGAGATAAGGGAGCTAGAGAGTAAGAGGTCTTGCGAGGAGCGGAGTGTACGGTTTGGGTGATATTTAGAGATAAGATCGGTTATGTAAATTGTAATTTGTTATAAGATATTATTTCATAAGTTTCTATTTTGACACAGCGAGATTATAGTAAGGGGATACGGTCTGCTTATGGATGTGATATCATTCATACTCCGAGGAGCGCTTGTCTAAACACATTTTTACATTGTGAAAGGTTTTAAGCTTCGATTGGAATTTAGCGACTGGATTTACATCTATTTCAATTGCATTGTTTTTTTGTTTTTTTTTCTTTTTTTCTGCCTGGTGTTCAGCTTTAAGCGTACCAGAGTCTGACCACCATGAGCACGGCGTCCCCCCTCCCTTCCTGTTATTCCGCTCAGTTGTAACCTTAAGTGAACTTTTTGTACCATACAAGAACTCCTGAGTCACACACATCGCTCAGCACACATAGGACGCGCTTAACCCCTTCACAGGGAGGACGGTCATTTCAGGGTTCCCACACCGCGAAGCAAAAAACGTACTCTGTAATATTGACAGAAATAGTTTTTTTTTTGGGGGGGGGGGGGGGGTTTGCTGTGCTGTGAAATGCTTTGCTGTGAAATGCTTTGCTGGGAGGCCATTGCACTCACTGCCAGGGGTGGACTGACAACTCATGAGGCCCCACCGGGCAATAGGGGATCATGGGGCCCCTGTGTCCTTGCCCAAACTCAAAAAAGCCTATGAAAGGGACCAGGGGCATCTCATGGGGCCCCCTACTGACCCCAAGTTTCCAAATGGTCAGTCCGCCCCTGCTCACTGCACTACTTAATATTATTATTATTGTTATACAGTATTTATAAAGCGCCAATAGTTTGCTCAGCGCTGTACATTACAAAGGGGGACAGAATATGTGACAGAACAATACCAATACAATGCAAAACATGAGGGGATTGAGGGCCCTGGTCTTTGGAGCTTACAATCTAGAATACTCAGTTTACAGTGGCTAAACGGTTAGCACTTCCACCGGGCAGTACTAGGTTTGTTTGGTTCAAATCCCAACCACAGCACCATTGTGCATGTTCTCCCTGTACCTGTGTGGGTTTCCTCCAGGTACTCTGGCTGTGAGTTGGGGGCTTTAGATTGTACACCCCTTGAGGGTTAGGGACTGATGTGAATGTACAATATATAAAGTGCTGTGTAAATTGACGGCGATATATAAGTACCTGAAATAAATAAGTAAAATAAATATGAGTGATGTAGCTGGAGGTAAGGGGTGTGCACTAGCACATAGTTAGTGTATGGATGTAAGTTAGGGACAGGGGCGGACTGATCATTTGGAAACTCGGGCACTGCCCGAGGGCCCGGGGTCAGTAGGGGGGCCCATGAGATGCCCCTGGTACCTTTTTCATAGGTTTTTTTGAGTTTGGGCAAGGACACAGGGGCACCATAATCCCCTATTGCCCGGGGGCCCCATGAGTTGTCAGTCCGCCCCTGGTTAGGGACCTTAGATTGTACGCCCCTTGTGGGTTAGGGACTGATGTGAATGTACAATATATATATTTATATGTGTATGTATGTGTGTGTGTAAAGCACTGCGTAAATTGATGGCGCTATATAAGTACCTGTAATAAATAAATAAAATAATAAACTGAAATTCAATGTACACCAGATCACTAAAGCTTTATATCAGCTTTAACAGGTGCATTTCATTTCAAATATCATTTTCAATATCTTTAAAGCAGACGTTTAATCTGCTTATATTTGTCCTTCTCTGGTTCCTCCCTCATCAACATGCCAACAATTTTTTTAATAAAACCTTTCAATTTTTACTACATACTTTTTTTTTTTTTTGACCCAATGATCTCATGCTTCTCTATGCAGTGCAAGCAAATCATGGCTGGTGGGAGGGGCATGGCAGGGTGTTGTATGTAGCTTCCTGAAAACATCACAGCACCCTGCCTCAGTACCTTTTGGGCCAGTTCACACTACATGCATTTCAGCTGCTTTTTTTCTGCATCCATAACGCACAGAAAGTAGGTGAGATGGTTGTCAATGTCATAATACACATCAGTGCTTGCAGTTCCAGTGCGTTTCAGTTGCAGAAAAAAAGCAGAACTTGCTGCACAGAACTGTACTGGAATGCGGTAAAACCCATCAAAAACGCACCGGAACGCATCAAAAAACGCACTGGAATGCACATGTCCCTATTTAAATTGAAGAAAAAATTAACTGGAATGCATAATGCGTCAAAAACGCACTGGAATGCACATGTCCCTATTTAAACTGAAGAAAAAATGAACTGGAATGCATAATGCGTCAAAAACGCACTGGAATGCACATGTCCCTATTTAAATTGAAGAAAAAAAGGGGAAAAATTAACTGGAATGCATAATGCGTCAAAAACGCACCAGAACGCTCCACAAATGTGCATGCAAAAACGCATCCGGTACGCATCTGGACGGCATTTCTATAGTGTGAACCGGCCCTTAGATCTGATACAAGTCATGTGAGCAGTTATGCAAACATCTAAATGCCTTTATAGGTGGATGTCAGGCTGGAGGTGTGGGTGTTCCTAGGAAGGATTCCTTTGTGTGCAGACCACCCACATGATTGGAAAAACTGATATCCAATGAATGAAAGCCAGCCTGGGGAGTAAACAGCAAGATGATACTGGATGTCCTCCAGCCCCGAAATGAGGAGGGCTCTGTCTGACTTGCTACAGTTTCTCATGCACATTGTGGGAAGCTCACAGTGTGCAGTGAAATCAGAGTCCTGCAGTTTCAGTCCAGGAGAGGAGCCGCTACAACTGTGCAAGACCTAAGGCAAGGCTGGAGTCCCTCTATAAATCTGCATCTTTCATTAAAATTACCTCTGGTGATCCATGCTGGTAGGTGAATTGGATCCTGTCTAAATTGGCCCTAGTATGTGTATGTATGAATGTGAGTTAGGGACCTTAGATTGTACACCCCTTGAGGGTTAGGGACTGATGTGAATGTACAATATATATGTAAAGTGCTGTGTAAATTGATGACGCTATATAAGTACCTGTAATGAAATGAATGATCCCCCTGGGATGGTCTTTGTTCAGGCACTTCTTGTTATAGGGTGACAACGCATTGTCCCGCCATGTGCAATTGCTCCTGCGTTGTTACCCTGTCACACAAGCTTCTGATGGAGACTACAAGTGTCTTTCAACACACAGGCATGGTCCACTGTTGTCACCATCAGGAAACACGCCCTAAGAAATAGCATACAGCCATCGCATGGAGACAGTAAGTGGCTGCAGGAGATCAGGGGCACTGAAAGGTAGCTAAGGGCAGCACAGGGGCTAAATGGTTAGCACTTCTGCCTGGCAGTACTAGGGTTGTTGGTTCGAATCCCAACCCTGGCATCACCTGCCTGGAGTTTGCATGTTCTCTCTGTGACTGCCTGGGCTTCCTCTGGGTACTCCGGTTTCCTCCCACATGAAATGTGGGATGAAATTAGGTGAAAACAGAAATCTGATGAAAAAAATGGCAATTACTGACGATGGACAGTGCTTTAGCAAGCTAAATGTCATTCAGTTAGGACTCTTTACACGTGTCAAGGAATGGTGTGCATCTGAAAAGTGATCCACACGCAGATTGCTTTTCAGCGGATCTTGACAGGCACTGAGGAGGCAATATGTTTCCTATTTTAACCCCCTGCAACAGCTTGCATTGCACGCGGTTGCAGAGCGGCCCTTTTCAGGGAGTGTAATTCCTGCCGCAGACGTGAAGCAAAGCATCAAGTGCATGGCATTTGTACACTTCTGCCGGATGCCTTTGCAGCTTAAGGGGGAGAGGTTGGTAGGCAGTAAAAACACAGCTCAACTGCATGCTTTTACTGCCCTCCACCCACAAATGTTAACGAGCCCTTGAGCTTGATGTCTAGGACTGCTTTCATTTTATTGTTGTTAAATACGCTTGTATTGTCACAATTTGTACTATATTATTGTTATTATTATCTTTACTAATATTTTATTCTTGCCTTTTTAGGTCAACACACAATGAATTAGAGAAAAACAGGTAAGCTTAATTTTTCTCTCTCTATATATGTTAAATTTCTGGATTATCTTTATTATTATAATTATTCTAATAATATGAGATTTATACAGCGCTGAAAGTTTCTGCATCAAATCACAATATTTAATTCTTCATGAGGCTCAATGCACACTAAAGCTCAAAAAAGACTGGAAAAAACACTGGTAGTAGCGTCTTAGGAGCATTTAAGAGCATCAGTGTTTTATTAGGGTTTTCACAGTACATGTAGAGGAAAAAAAAAAGTTTAAAAAAAGCTGTTAGGCGTGTTTTTTTCTGCTGGAAAAATGCTCCAAAAAATTATACGAAAATATTTTTTTTTCTGCTCCTAGACTCTGAAGGTCAAAAAACGCTCATAGCCTAACAGCACAGTGGCTAAATGGTTAGCATTTCCACCAGCAGCACTAGGGTCATTGGTTCAAATCCCAACCATGGCACCACCTGCCTGGAGTTTGCATGTTCTCCCTGTGCCTGCGTGGGTTTCCTCCAGGTACACCGGCTTCCTCCCACACTCCAAAGACATGTTGGTAGGTTAGTTGGGTTAGGCACCTTAGATTGTACTCCCCTTGAGGGTTAGGGACTGATGTAAATGTACAAGATATATATATATGCGTGTGTGTAAATTGATGGCGCTATATAAGTACCGTATTTGTCACTCTTTGCACTTTTTTCCCCCCCAAAAATGGGGGAAAATGTTTGTGCGTCTTATGGAGTGAATATACAGTGGCTGGCCCGGCATTCTCCCCATTGCCACTGCCGTGTTAGAATACCAGGACGGCCGCTCGGCTCCTCTGTGCAACAGAACCTGCTCCTCGGTCCAGCGGTTTCCTCATCACCGCTGATTTATCAGGCCATCTTCTCTCCCTGGCGCCGGCATCTTTAGTGTGGGCACCCGGCTGTGACAGCTTCACAGCTGGGTGCCCACTGCGAATACACGAGAAGCGCTGCGCTTTGTGAATGGCCCCGTAGTCTTCTAGGACCGGTCACATGTCCCAGAAAACTACAGGGAGGGGAAGGACAACATTGCTTCCAATCGCCTAGGCGATCACAGCGGAAGTGGGAGCTGGTACCTGTCAAATTTGGGTACCCATTCCCCCCCCCCCCCTCACTCCCCAAAGGTCTACAGTCTCTTGTCATCTCCTGTACTATGTCTGCAGTCTCTGGTCATCTCCTGTACTGTGTCCGCAGTCTCTGGTCATCTCCTGTACTGTGTCTGCAGTCTCTGGTCATCTCCTATGCTATGTCCGCAGTCTCTGGTCATCTCCTGTACTGTGTCCGCAGTCTCTGGTCATCTCCTGTACTGTGTCCGCAGTCTCTGGTCATCTCCTGTACTGTGTCCGCAGTCTCTGGTCATCTCCTGTACTGTGTCTGCAGTCTCTGGTCATCTCCTATGCTATGTCCGCAGTCTCTGGTCATCTCCTGTACTGTGTCCGCAGTCTCTGGTCATCTCCTGTACTATGTCTGCAGTCTCTGGTCATCTCCTGTACTATGTCTGCAGTCTCTGGTCATCTCCTGTACTATGTCCGCAGTCTCTGGTCATCTCCTGTACTATGTCTGCAGTCTCTGGTCATCTCCTGTACTATGTCTGCAGTCTTTGGTCATCTCCTGGACTGTGTCCGCAGTCTCTGGTCATCTCCTGTACTATGTCTGCAGTCTCTGGTCATCTCCTGTACTGTGTCCGCAGTCTCTGGTCATCTCCTGTACTATGTCCGCAGTCTCTGGTCATCTCCTGTACTGTGTCCGCAGTCTCTGGTCATCTCCTGTACTGTGTCCGCAGTCTCTGGTCATCTCCTGTACTATGTCTGCAGTCTTTAGTCATCTCCTGTACTGTGTCCGCAGTCTCTGGTCATCTCCTGTACTATGTCTGCAGTCTCTGGTCATCTCCTGTACTATGTCTGCAGTCCATTGGTTCAGAATATTTTTTTTCTTGTTTTCCTCCTCTAAAACTTCGGTGCGTCTTATGGAGCGAACAATATGGTACCTGTAATAAATATATAAAGTAGTGTGCATGGACACATAGGAGAACACTATTTAGCTTCTAGGAGCAGAAAGAAGTACTAGTGTGCATGAAGCCTGAATGGGTTCAGTAAACTGACCTGTGACTGGTTGCTATGGGTTACAGCGCAGGGCACATGGTCACTGACCTTTGCACTTCCCTTGTTCCCGCAGTCCCCTTGGTGCCATGGGAATGTGTGGGCGAGGGGCCTGGGGCCACCGGGGGAGGATGATGGTCCTGCCTGGAATTAGGAAGGGCTAATGGGATGTAGGAGGCTCAGGAATTTGCCAGTCAGGGGGTCACAGGATTTATTCCATTGACTCTGCTGATTTATTGGCTTGATTGTTGCTATAAAGGACAAGCTTTTACTGATCTTGGTTCAGGGGAAGATGGAGATATGATAAAATATGGCCACAGGCTCCCATGATAATCTGTAATAGGAAGACCCTGGGCCTGCTCTATACACTGTCACTTACTTGTGAGACAAGATGGCTGTGTCCTCCTTATAAAGGAGTAAGGCTTTGTTCACAATTAAACGTACATCCGTGTGAAGCGCTGTGTTTGCCCACACGGGTGGGATAAGCATTCCCTGCATACGTGTGCAGGAAGTCGCATTCATGTCAATTGGGAGGCAGCGGCTGCACGGACACAACCTCTGCTCCCATTCTGTGGGTGGTGCATGTGACGCTGTAAGTTCCGTGGCACACACCTTCACCCTCACACATGTCACATTTGGAGCAGCAGATGTGTCCCTACAGCCACTGAGTCCCAATTGACATGAGTGGGGACTGCCTGCATGCAGGTGCACGGAACATCTGTGAATCCGCATCCCATGCAGGCAAGCATGGCATTTTGCATGGATGTACACTTAATGCAGGCCATAGACGGTTCGTTTATCGGCCGAATTTCCGACCGAAAAATTGGTTGTTCTGCTGCCACCAATAATTATGAAAATCGGCCCTTTTTCGTAAATTTTCCAGCATGACCGATAAAAGAAATGAGGAGGATCCACGAAAATCGGCCGATGACATTGCTCCACTAATGGTACGAATATCGGCCGATTATTCTTTCGGACGAAAATTCAGCCAATAAACAAACCGTCTATGGCATGCATTAGTTTAACCGCTTTTCTGCTGCCCTATAGCAGAAATACTGTAAAGTACGTATATATATATATATATATATATATATATATATATATATATACACGTGATTTTTGCATTTCCAGGTAGGGGGTGTGCACTAGCGTGCCCTACCTGCGACGCCATTGGCGGCCTCACCTGTTGAAAACCGGGTCCCGGCTGGTGATTCCCCACCGGCACCCGGCAATCGCCACGTATCAGTGATGGGGGAGAGACCTGTATGTAAACAATACAGATCTCTCCCCTGTCTTCTACTGCACACTGCTTTGTATGACTCTGCATAGCACAGCCATACAAAGCAATGTGCTTACATAGTACAACACACAGTACACACACAGGGAACCCTTTGTAAAGGGGGTGGACTCATGTGCTGCCAAAAATATAAAAATAAAGAAGCTGCTGACACCTAACTAGACTAGAATAGATGAAACATAAGTAGATATGATGGTGTAGCGCTAATACCATGTGATAATTGACATAAAAAATTAAATAAAGAACTCAATATTAAATGGGTGAATACAGAAATTGTATGAATAAATATATAGGTGTACAGTTCTGCACCACTGTACACCTATATATTTATTCATACAATTTGTGTATTCACCCATTTAATATCAAGTTCTTTTTTTTATTTTTTATGTCAATTATCACATGGTATTAGCGCACCACCACTACAGGTAACCCTTTGATCGCCCCACATGTTAACCCCTTCCTGCACAGTGTCATTAGTACAGTGTCAGTGATTTTATTAGCACTGATCACTGTATTGGTGTCACTGGGGATGTCGGTGACAATTAGTCAGTCCCCCCCCCCCCAGTGTCAGAATGCCCGCCACAGTCCCGCTATAAGCCTCTGATCGCTGCCATTACTAGTATATAAAAAAAGAAATTCCAGTATCTGTACCACCATTTTTAAATGCTATAACTTTCACGTAAACCAATTAATTTACACATATTGGGATTTTTTTTAGCAAAGACATGGCGCAGAATACATTTTGGCCTAAATTTATAATGAAATTTGATTTTTGTAAATTTTTTTACTGGACATGTTCAATAGCAAAAAGTCAAAAATATTGTTTTTTTTCTCAATATTGTCAGTATTTTTTTGTTTATAGTGCAAAAAAAATAAAAAAACACATAGGTGATCAAATACCACTGAAAGAAAGCTCTATTTGTGGGGAAAAAAGGACATACATTTCATTTGGGTGCAGCGTTGCATGACCGCGCAATTGTCGGTTAAAGTAATGCAGTGCCGTATCGCAAAAAATGGCCTGGTCAGGAAGGGGGGTAAATCCTCAGGAGGGCAAGTGGTTAAGGCCTAATTCTTTCACTGGACCGTGACTATCCACCAAATCTGATCTGTAAGGTACAGAAAAAACATGCAACTTACGAGACAGGATGGCTGCCACCATTCCTGATGTGTCACAGGCACAGAAATCCCTCGGCTGGCTGCTTTCCATAATAAGCCATCATTGTTTCTGCTTTAGAGACATAATGGCCACCTGTTTAATAAAAACAAAAAAAAGGACATTACATAGAGAGACAAAATGGCTGCTGCCTTCCTTGACAAACTCTCATGTGTAGAGACAACACTTGAGACAAGCTGGTTTGATTTTTCACCTTACTAGGCCTCAAATTTTGGAGTGTGTGAAGGCCACCTGTGTTGCCCATAGCAACTAGTCCAGTTCATCCTTTATAGGGACCATTTACAGCAAAATAACCAATTTGCTTTGGGACTGGGAGGAGATTATCGCTTGATAGTCTGTTGTGTAACAAGAAAATGCTGGGCTGGTGTTGTCAAGATGGCTGCCCTTATGATACACTCTGATGTACATAGAAATGAGTTGGCTTCTGAGACAAGATGGCTGCATCAACCTTTATAATGAAGTAGTTTTCATTTCACTGGGGTGCAGAAATCACCCACCTCTGATCCGTGAAGTACAGAAACATCATTCAGCATGTAAGGCAAGATGGCCTCTTCTGACCAAAATAAAGGGATAACATGGCAGTTGTGGAACAATATGGTTGCTGCTTATGGTCATTCATGTGCAAAGAAATCCTTTTGATGGCTGCCGTCAATAATTGATTGCCATTTACAGGGAAGTTACACAGTTTTTAAGATGAAATGGCCACTTCTTTACATAATAAAGCGTCCTTAAAAGAAAAAAAAAAAGACATTAGCTGAAAGTATAACTAAAGTGAACACTTTTTTGTTGTTGCATAGCGTGGAGAGGGATTAGAACTCCTGTCGTGTTTTTTTTTGCTGTTGGTGCCTCTGTTAGGGAGATTCACCTTTTCTATTTGTCCTGTTGATCATTATTATTGAAAGTGAAAGTAAAAGAAAATCCAAAAATTTGGGTTGTCCCCAGAAAAGAGGGGAAATCTTCCAATCGGGACATTTGTTCTGGTGACCTGGGGGTCCCCAAACAGTTCCCTCAATTTGCAGGGATTTCCTTACTTCCTGCTTGTTTATAGGACAGGAAACGAAGGGAAATCTCCGCAAAGAGATACAGATGGCGGGAAAAAAAACTGACATGGGTTATAACCCTCCCTTGCTCTATCGAAAATGAAAAAAGTAAGTTTTGCCTGTAGTTCTACTTTAAGAGACAAAATGGCTGCTGTCTTTCACGATGAGCTCTCGCATTAAGAGACAACACTCTGAGACAAGTTGGCCTTGTTTGGTTTTGGCTTTCCGGCTTACTAGGCCTCAATTTTAAAAGTGTGTGACGATTACCTGTGTTGCCCATAGCAATTAGGCCAATGCATTATTTAAAGCGTCCATTTACAGCAGCCTAACCGAATCGCTTTGGAACTGGGAGAAGATTATCTCTTCATAGTCTTGTCATATATCCAGGAAATGCTGGGCTGGTATTGTCAAGATGGCTTCCTTTATGAGACACTATGATATACAGAATATAACTGGATACAAACATTTATAGGTAAAGTTGATCCAGGGAATATCCGATTGCCTCTCCGGGGATCAGGAAGGAATTTTTTTCCCTGCAGCAGAAAATTGGATCATGCTTTGCTGGGTTTATTTTTGCCTTCCTCTAGATCAACAGTGGGTATAGGATTATAACTTTAATTTTATTTTTTTTAATGATTGAACTGGATGGACTTTTGTCTTTTTTCAGCCAGACTAACTATGCAACTATGTACATGGAAATAGGTAAAACAACATTCAGCTTGTCAGACAAGATGGCTGTCACCATCCCTGATAGACGCAGCTGTAGGACAATACGGTCACCACCAGCCCTGATCAATGTGCAAATAAATCCCTCAGATGACTGCTTTCAATAACAAGCCATTATTTACAGGGGAATCATTCAGCTTTTTAAGACAAAATGGCCACCTCTTTACATATAAAAGCTTCCCTAACCACCTCTTGTCCGGCCGTTGTATATAAACAGCCAGATCGTGGCAGTGCAGGGGTGGGTGGCCGTTTATAAACAGCCTTCCTGCCTTCTGCTTGTGCGCGCTCCCTGGAAGCACGCAGCACCGCAATCCGGTGCCCGCTGTGTCCTTCGGACACATTGGAACACCGATCATCGTACGGGACCTCTGCGCAAGGTCTCGATCATGTGATCACTGATTGGCCAATCAGTGATCACATGCAGAGTAGTAAGCAAGATGTCACTTCTGACATCATTGCTTACTACGTGTGAAATCTGTGAATGATCACAGAGGTCACATGGTACAGGGCTATTCACAACAGCCTTGTACCATGTGACAAGCTGTGACCAATCACAGCTCACACAGCATTTCTCAATGGCTGCAAGAATGCAGCCAGAGAGAAGGAGAAATGATTGCTTTTACAGCCTTTATGGGTGTAAAAGCAATCAGTGTAAAAAAAAGAAAAAACAATCTTCATCACCCCCCACAAGTAGTACAGTGTCACCATGGTGACACTGTACTGCTAGGTTGACAGTATGTAAAAAAAAAAAAAAAAACACATAGAAAAATAAAGTAAAAATTAAAAAAAATGTTTAAAAATTATAATTTTTGGTTATAAACTAATTTGTTTTGTTTTTTTTTACTAAAAAGATAACAGGAATACATTTTGGCCAAGATTTATAATGAAATATTATTTATTTGCAAAATTTTATAAGAAAAACACTTTTTTTCTAAATTTTTGGAGATTTGATTTACATAGCAAAAAAAAAATAAAAATCCCAGTGGTGAATAAATACCACCAAAATAAAGCTTTATCTGTCTCAAAAAAATGCAAAAAATGCATATGGGTACAGTGTTGCATGACCGCGCAATTGTCATTCAAAGTGTGATAGCGCTGAAAGCTGAAAATTGGCCTGGACAGGAAGGGGGTAAAAGTGTTGGGACTGGAAGTGGTTAAAGCGAACATTTACAGCAATATAACCAGATTGCTTTGGAGCTTTGATAGTCCATCATGTACCATGAAAATATTGGTCTGCTGTTGTCAAGATGGCTGTTTCCACCATACCCAGTCCTGTACATAGACATGAATTGGCTTCTGAGACAAGATGGCTGCATCAACCTTTGAAAGGAGTATTTTTGCTTTCACTTTCCCATAGAACACCCAGCCAATTTGTAGGTTAAAGCGGCCAGAGTGAGCCATCTGGTTGAATTGGATGGACTTTTGTCTTTTTTTTCAGCCCAACTAACTATGTTAATATCTCTGATCCTGAGAAAGGGGTGTCTGTTGAATAAGCAGCAGGTTCCTGAATGACACGGCAGGTGGAGGAAATGGTGGTGGCTGTGGTGAGATTGCAGATGACTTCCTGGCTACGTGTTTGAGAAGTCATTCTGATACGGTGGTACGAGTCGGGCTTTCATGTGTGCATCTGCTGCCCACACCAGAGCAGCCACTTCTGCTTCATATACGGAGATGAAAGACCCACCAAGGGGAACATGAATTTTTGAAAAGGGAGGTTCATTTTGAAGTGTGAAACCAAACAGAGCACCTCAAGCCTGGTTGATGTTCCTAATAACTTACAAAGCTACTTGTTTGTTTATTGGGTGAGCCATACAGGACTAAAAAAAAAAAGCAGCCATTCTCAACCTCGGGGTTCCTCCAGAGGTAGTTAGATGTACCTTGAGCCGTTTTTGATTGACGTCCAGCTTGATGATGCCTGCAAAGTTTGGCGTTGTGCTGTTGGCATCGCCATGTGGCATTGGTCCTCAATTATCTTTTTAGCTGTGTGGCCGCATTCTGACCACCTCTGAAACGGTTGCATTCATTCAGCAAAACACGTAGCCATTCACATTGTGACATTGCTGTTGGCTCACTGGCTTCAGTGTATAAACTTTAGAATACATAGTTGCATCAAATTTTTGAAGGAAATCAGAGCTAGCATTCGAAATCCTGGGACCTCATACAGCCTACCTGATGTACATCCAAACATCTACATACATACAGGGACGGATGTGCGCCGATGGACGCAGACAGCTTGGATCAAGTTCCATTTGTCCATCATTGTATGTAAATGCTTGGCTGTGCAGTTACCAGTGTACAGCATTGGTTGGATGCAAAAATTTCTACAATGTACAGCCTGATGCATCCTTGTGAATAAAACATGTAAAATAAACCCGCACCCAAAATCAGTCAATTAATTAATTAATGCTGCTGTCCATAGATGAAAACCATCAAAACATAACAATAATATCACAGCGCAAAAATTAAAACAAATAATAAAATACCATCAGTGATAAAAAAAAAATATATATATATATGTGTGTATAGAATTAATAAAGTCCACTGTCCCAAATAAACGGTGAAAAAAGTGCTCCAATCAAAGAAACAGTGCCAAAGGAAATTCAACGTGCCCACACCATCCGAGATCTCCTTCCGGTACGGTCTACACTCACCAGATATAATGGACTCCTAGCTTATATGGCTTAAGAGTTAAACAAGCTTTTGGGTAGATGTGATCTCCAGAGTGAATCCCAATCAAGAAAAAAAACTCTTGCTTGACAATCTAATAGCCTCTGCTTCTGGTCTGGATGAAATACAGCAGATCCTGCATGGAAGGTCATGTGGTTCAATTCTGTTACTACATTCTGCAAACTCCCCTTTGTAAGACCTCACAGTCCTCCAATCAGAGTTTCTGACCCAGCTAGCAGAACAGGAAGTACCTGTCTGTCACAGTGTCATGTCAGTACTGTGTCTCTCCTACCTCTCCCCGGAGTCTCCAGACAGATTGCTGTACTTTCTGGTGTCTCCCATCAGCTCTAGCAGATCCCTTCTGTCTGCTCTCCAGACTACAGATACACATATATACAGTATCTCACAGAAGTGAGTCCACCCCTCACATTTTTGTAAATATTTTATTCTATCTTTTCATGTGACAACACTGAAGAAATTACACTTTGCTACAATGTGACGTAGTGAGTGGACAGCTTGTATAACATGTTAAATTGCTTTCAACTCAAAATTACTCAACACACAGCCATTAACCTCCCTGGCGGTATTCCCGAGTGTAGCTCGGGGTAGAGTTTCAGTACCAAAAGCGGTAACCCCGAGCTACACTCGGGCTTACCATGCGGCGCTGCATAGGGATTCATTGCAGCACTTACCTTGTCCTTCACTCCCGCAATGCGTCCCCTGCAGCGTCCCCGGCCATCTCCTCCGGCCGATGCCGGCATCCGGCTTCCGTGTTCCAGTCCCTGTGACGTCGGGACGTACGGGTGCCGGAACCGGTAGCAAATTTGAAAATTACTCTTTTTTTAAACGATTATTACATAGTAAAACATTGCTGTTTCAAAGCATTTCACATACATTTTGTCCCTACTGCTTTGTCTGGCGCCCTGCCTGCATTTGGACTGTTCTTTCTGCCTGGAAACTGAGAAATGTCCATGGCGTCCAAAAAGCGTCCCTTTAGGTCAAAATCGGTTTTAGACCGGCTAGAGAACAGCGATAGTAAATCAGAACCACTTGCAGAATTGAGTGATAATGATTTGTGGGGAAATTCATCATCAGACACTGAAAACGATTTTGCGACTTTGCTCAGCGATGTGCGAACTTGGCGCTCTATTTCAAATTTCAGTGTTTTTGGTTTGATTATATTTGAATTAAATTTATTATTATTATATTGTTATTTTTTATGATTATTTATTATATTATAATTTATGATTTCGTGTTTCAAGTTTTATCATACCCGGGATGTTTACTAGACTCTTGTTCGGACAGATTTCAGTGAGTTATTCCTAAATTACAGGCCTACAATAAAAAAAACGACATATTTCCATGCAAAAAAATGGTACCGCTTTCAGCACCAAAAATCTGAAATAATCATACCGCCAGGGAGGTTAATGTCTAAACCACTGGCAACAAAAGTGAGTACACCCCTAAGTGAAAATGTCCAAATTGGGCCCAAAGTGTCAATATTTTGTGCACTGCCTTAAACCTCTTGGGCATGGAGTTCACCAGAGCTTCACAGGTTGCCACTGGAGTCCACTTCCAGTCCTCCATGACGACATTACGGAGCCGATGGATGTTAGAGACCTTGCACTCCTCCACCTTCCGTTTGAGGATGCCCCACAGATGCTCAATAGGGTTTAGGTCTGGCGACATGCTTGGCCAGTCCATCACCTTTACCCTCACCGTCTGTGAGATACTGTACATATATATATTTTTATCACTGATGGTATTTTATTATTTGTTTTAATTTTTGCTCTGTGGTATTATTTTTATCCTTGTGAATAAGCCTTTAGACCTCATTCACACGGGCGTACTTAAGCGTACACCCATGTGAGCGCCACGTTTGCTTGTACAGGACGTACTGTGCATCCACGTGCAGGCAGTACCATTTCTATCAATTGGGATGCAGCGATTGCATGGACACAGTCACTGCTCCCAATTTGACATCCTTGTGGATGCAGGTGCGTGTCCCCAAGCGCAGATAGTGTGAGTTTGGGGACATGCACCTGCCTGCACCCGCATCCTCATGGATGTCAAATTGGAAGCAGCGGCTGTGTCCGTGCAGTTGCCGCATCCCTATTGACATGAATGAGACTGCCTGCACGTGGATGCATACTGTACAAGCAAACATGGCCCTCACATGGGTGTGTGCTCAAGGATGCCCGTGTGAACGAGTCCTTACCCTCTGCATTTCTTTGCTGTTATTATCCATTGGCCCTCCTGAAAGGCGATCCACAGTGGTTGCGATACTTGAATGGGTTACAGTCAGCGTCGGTACTGCCTGCCAAATGTGCTGGAGGTATCATTTTTGCTCTGGCTGGGTGTTGGGGGAGGGTTGTAAAACTAAAGCTCAACCACCTATTTTTACCGCTGCCTGGCTGCAATTGTAAATGAGCCTGGAAACATAGTTTTACCCGGCTTTCAAATATGCTGAGTATGCCATATCAAGTATTCCAATATTTAAAATGCTCTACAAGCTGGTGATCATGCTAATTTACCGTGAAGTGTAGATATAATTATTTTTAGCAGGGGTTCCTTGAGACCTGAAAAATATGTCAAGGGTCCCGTCAGGGCAAGGAGGCTGAAGAAGGAACTTGCACAGAACATGCTGATGTAATTAAAATCACTATGTAGACAAAGCCCTGACCTCCCCCTCTGTACTGCAGGCTGGAGTCACGTGTCTTTCTCTGGAAAAGGGTCAAAACTTTTTTTTTTTTTCCTGCGGTTTTGTATTCATTTTCAAAAATAGAACAGATCTAAATTTATACTGTAAAGGGGTGGAGCAGGAGGAGTGCGCCGTGAACACTCCCACGGCACTGCAACACCCAGCATGCCCCGGCCACTAATGGGAGCTACATCTGCTTTTCATTTCCTGATATTTTCTTTCAATTATTTTATTGCCTGATTTGCTTTTTATTGCCCTTTTTATCCTTATAAGCCAATGGATGAAAATTATTATTATTATACAGGATTTATATAACGCCAACAGTTTGCTCAGCGCTTTACAATGTAAGTTAACCCGCCTTGTAACGTTCCGACTGTATATGTAAAAAATTATATAAGAATCCACCTTAAACATATAGCGTTATTAAACCCCAAAGCAAATATTTATTATTACAGCTTACCAATTCTTAGATGTGGTGGTTGCATAAATTTTTTTTTTAGGGGTTTTTCTTCTCTTTTCATCTGGTGATCTGGCCAGTAAGTCTGTTATGTTTTTTTAACAGAACAAGCTCTCTTGCAGTTACAGGGACGAGACAAACCATTCAACACTGGCAGGGGTGCTTACCATGTTCAGTTTTTTTTATATCATTATGTTAGGCACACCTATGCAGGTTGCGTTTGAGCTGTTTCTGCATTGCGTTTTGCACCTGTGTTTTTGCTGCATTTTTGATACGTTTTGCTGCGGTTTTTTTTCTTGTTGCCAGGCAGATTTAAAATGCAGAACACAGCTAAAATGCAATACATGCTTTTCTGCAGCATTTCCATTGAAGTCTATAGAACCAAAAATACAAATTTTTTCGTTCAAAAAAGTCCCTGACCCTTTCCAAAAAAACGCACTGGGTGAAAACGCACAGATGTGAACATGTCCCATAGGAAATCATGTTAAATGGACTGTACTGCATTTCTGCAAAACGCTGCAGAAAATGCTTAAGTGAGAACCTAGGGTAAAGCCTTTTATCCCAAAATGAAAAAAAAACAATTTGCTGTACTTGCTTATAAAGTGTTAGATGGAATTTGGCATTGGTTTGTTATTGTATTTAAATCTGCTAGTCCATCTAACACCCTCCTTTCCCTAGACTGGAAATGCTGCTGTCCAAAGGTGCCCCCTGTGCTCCTTCATCCAGAGTGGGGGTGCTCTAATTCAGGAGGTTTGTTACTGGCCAGATCACCAAGTGAAAACAGAGCGAAAAAAAAAAAAACGAAAAAAAGGAAAACTAGTACAGCCACCGTATCTACTATATTACATGTTTAGTTTTGGGGTTAATACCGCTTTAAAGTGTTAGTTCACCTTTTTAGAAAAAAACAAAAAAATGTTAACTAACACCCTATAGCCTCCCTACCTTCTTGGCCCCCGCTTTACTTACCTTCATAGGTATGTGATGAGCTGTCAGTGAATGGATTGTAGGCCTTGAAATTGCATAGTTTTGGTGCAGGAAGGTTGTACCAATATATTGTAACATGTATGGCCAGCTATAGATGAGATATTTAGATACATTTATTTTCTCAGATGTGCTTAACATGTTCCACATATTACTACTGGTTGAAAAATCATCTCAATAATAAAGGATTTTAGATGGTTATTAATCTGATGTACAATAAAAATTTAGTTCGGCTGAATAATGATGTAAAAAGTTGCAATCGCAGATGTCTGTTTTTTCCTGTACGGCCATTTGACCTGTCAACAAAGAATAATTTTTTTTTATTTCTTCGCTTATGGAAATTTGTATGTAGATAGAGAACTTCTTAACAATGTCTTTGAGTGATGTGTGCCTGGCCAGGAAGGGGTTAAATTAAAGCAAGTGGCTTGGCAGCAGGCCATAGAAGGCGGACGTGCCAGGGGTGGTGTGCGTAGCATGCATGAAACAGATAAAACCCTCGTATAAAATAGCTACACAGAAGTTTAGCCAATGAAATAGAAAAAAAAACAAAAACGAAGTTTGGAAATAACTGTGGGAAAAACAAGCTATATATAGAATCAACATATTATAATAATAATTATACACTGTACATAAATCTTAGTAAACTTTCACTTTATAAAGGGATGATTATATATATCATCCCTATATATATACATATATATATTTATATATATATATATATATATATATAGATATGTGTGTGTGTGTGTGTGCGTATATATATATATATATATATATATATATATATATATATATGTGTATGTGTATATATATATATATATATATATAATATATTTATTTATATATATATATATATATATATATATATATTTATATATATATAGTTGTTTGTTTTTAAATATACATATATGTATGTATATATGTATATATACCGTCTTTATAAAGCGGTGAATCTGCCCTTTAGCGAACATTCTCTGCAGGAGAATCTTCCAGGTCCGAGTGACAGTATTTCATTCTCCACCAGAGAATGTTTGCCGAAAGATACGTTCACTGCTATATAAATAGACCCCTATAAGTCATTTTCCAGCTACTATTTTTTTCTTCCTCATTTTTTCTTAAAAATAGCTTATCGCTCATGTGACCTAAAGCTCAGGCATGCTAAGTTACATGGCCTCAGGCTGCCTGGAGTATTGTAGACGTTTCAGGTCTTTTGAGACTGCAGGAAGTTTACTGTTTCTAGTCCCATATCCTTTTGTACTTTGAAGTCTGTGATGAGGTTTATATATATATACAGTATATATATATATATGTGTGTGTGTGTGTATATATATATATATATATATATATATATATATATATATACATACATTATAATAAGTGTGTGTTGTGGTTTCTGATGATATGATGGTCCCTTTGACTTATGATTATTGTTCTTCGTTCTACAGGAGGGCTCATTTACGCCTGTGTCTAGAACGGCTAAAGACACTCATTCCTCTAGAACCAGAGAGCTCCAGGCACACAACGCTGGGGCTGTTAAATAAAGCCAAAGTACACATTAAGGTATGTACAACTGAAATGTGTGTGTGTGCAAATCTCAGCTTTAGCTAGTGAGGTCTGTGTACATTTTTTTTTCCAAGAAAGCCTGGAAAGATATGAAAAAGAGCTGTTCTGTTTTAGGACTTGTGTAAACAGCGTCATAATCTGCCTTTAACATCCAAAAGCAGCGCTGTTACAAATTAACGTGTTCAAATGCAAAACGCCAGACAATTTTTTTTCTGCATCACTATTAGCCCTATTTTACTGCAGGATGGAATGTGTACTTCTATTAAACTGATATGTTACACATGTTTCAGTGAGGTACGCTGTGCGCACTGCTACATTACACTCCCCACTCCACCGTCTTGGGCACTGGATGACCTTGTCCCAGCACCGAATGCAGGAAAACAGCCATCTTTACAAACCCTTAAAATGAATTATAAAATATGAGGGTAGTCTGAAACATTAACGGCCCGACATGGAAGGAGTGACCAAACAGACATGAAACTTTATCCAAGCAACTCTTCCAGATGTTCAGCCCTGAAAATGGCACATATGCGCCATACACTTTTCATGCGCTCTTTGCAAACAGTTGACACCCCCTGTAGTCAAGTTGAAAATGGAGAAAGTGGAAGAAGAAAGCTCCAAGTCTTCCTTCAGCAGGCAAAGGCCTTCTTCTTCCTCCATTTTCAGCTTGACTACAGGGGGGTGCCAACTGTTTGCAAAGTGAAAACCGTATAGTGCACATTTTCAGTGCTGAACGTGTGAATGAGTAGCTTGGTGCAGTGATAAAGTTTCATGCGTGTCTGTGTGGTCACCATGTGGTTTTCATGTTGGGCCGTGAACCTTTCAGCCTACCCTCGTATTCATATGTAGCTCATGTTAACATGACACCAAAAAAAATGTTCAACAAAAAATTTATTTTTTTTTGTCCTGAAATGATAAAGCAAACAAAAACACGCTATCAAACTTTGCTTCCTGCAGAAACTTGAAGAAACAGCACGGAAGGGTCAGCACCAGCTGGATATGTTGGAGCGGGAACAGCGCTACCTGAAGAGGCGGTTGGAGCAACTGCAGACTGGTCAGGAACCAGAGCGGGTACGCACAGACAGCGTTGGCTCCACCATGTCATCTGAAAGATCCGACTCTGAGCGAGGTAAGACGGCATTTTACTTTACTAGTGTAGGATGAATGGATTAAATCCAGATGGTTTCATATTGGTATTCATTTTTCAAAAAGATATTCCTTAAAGTAAAACTCGGGTTAAATATAGAAAATGACAGGAATGCTCCCCAGCAATAAATACCTGACAAAGGATCTAACCCACCCCCAGCTTGCTAAAATAGAAGTATTTTTACATTGTTTGTAACACCATAGGCAAGATTATTATCATTCAGGTTTTAATTCATTAGTTGGAGCATACCATGGGAATCCTCGTAAGGCTTTCAAGGCTTGTCCTTGCCCCAGACTTTCCATGGATCCAAGAAAAGAAAGCCGATGGCTCATCGTGGAAATCCTTTTAAGTAAACCTTTGATGTATTGGATAGCCAACGCAAAGCCTAGTCTGGGACCTCCTCTCAGGAGGAGGAGTTTCCAGTAGAGGTTTCATGCTGTTTGCCCAATACATTCATGTTTTACCTAAAAGAATTCCCGTAGTGAGGCATAGGCTTTCTTTTCTTGGACCCACAGAAAGTTTGGGGCAAGGACGAGTCTACGCTCCGGCTTCGGAGCCATGGATAATCTTTGTGCTAATAATTATATAGTGTTGATGTCTTTTACTCCACTTTACATAGCTAATTGAACAATTCACAACATTCCCTTTCCTTAAACAACTGAACTCTTTGGGGAAGATTTACTAAAACTGGTGCACACAGAATCCGGTGCAGCTGTGCATAGTAACCAAACAGCTTCCAGGTTTTTTTTTTTTTTATCACAGCTTAATTGAACAAACTGAAGTTAGACGCTGATTGGATACTGTGCTAGATTTTGTGTGCACCAGTTTTAGTAACTCTCCCCCTTGTGTCTTCACCACAGCCATTCAAACATGTTATGGCCAAATTTGTTGAAAGTCTAATACAGTACTCAGTGCATTTGTGGATTGTAGGTGTAACATTAAGGACCCCCAGGAAACACAGAATATACAAAGCCCCTGTATATTATTATTATTATACAGTATTTATAAAGCGCCGATAGTTCGCTCAGCGCTGTACATTACAAAGGGGGACAGAACATGTGACAGAACAATACCAATACAATGCAAAACATGAGGGGATTGAAGGCCCTGCTCTTTCAAGCTTGCAATCTAGGAGGGAGGGGATGGTGGCACAGGAGGAGATAGCTGTGGGGGATGGAGTGGTGGGAAGAGTGGAGGAGGTCGGTCAAGTTAGCAGGGGGTAGGGTAGGCTTCCCTGAAGAGATGGGTTTTCAGGGTGCGCCTAAAGGAGAGGAGAGTAGGTGATAATCTGATGGGTTGGGGCAGGGAGTTCCAGAGGATGGGTGACACCCTGGAGAAGTCCTGGAGGCGGGCATGGGAGGAGGAGACCAGGGAACTAGAGAGAAGGAGGTCTTGTGAGGAGCAGAGTGTGCGTGCTGGGCGGTACTTGGATATTAGGTCAGTGATGTAGTTCGGGGCAGTGTGGTGGACGGCTTTGTACGTCAGTGTTAGGATTTTGAATTTGATCCGTTGCGCAATCGGAAGCCAGTGGAGGGATTGGCAGAGTGGGGTGGCGGAAACGGAGCGGTTGGAAAGGTGAATGAGTCTGGCACCCGTATTCAGGATCGACTGAAGCGGGGATAGCCAGCGGCGAGGCAGGCCAGTGAGGAGGGAGTTGCAGTAGTCGAGTCATGATATGATGAGGGAGTGGATGAGCTGTTTAGTGGTTTCTGGGGTTAGGAACGTGCGTATTTTGGCGATGTTGCGGAGGTGGAGTCTGCACGAGTTTGTTAAAGATTGGACTTGGGGCTGGAAGGATAGGTTGGAGTCCAGAATGACACCAAGTACTCTGGCCTGCAGGGCGGGTTTGATATTGGCGTTGTTGGATGTGATGGAGAAGTCAATGGGGGGTGGGGTCCGGGCTGGGGGGAAGACAAGAAACTCGGTTTTGGAGAGGTTCAGTTTAAGGAAGTGGAGCGACATCCAATCTGATATGTCGCTCAGTAGGTGTGTGATTCGGGCAGAGACCGAGGGGGTGAGGTGGGGGGTTGAGAGATAGATTTGTGTGTCGTCGGCATAGAGGTGGTAGTTGAAGCCGTGAGCGTGTATGAGTTGGCCAAGGGAGGAGGTGTAGATGGAGAAGAGAAGGGGCCCGAGGACGGAGCCTGTATATACAGTTCTGATAGAAACTGAATCCATGCCTCAGTGCTTCCAGATCACACTACTAATTAAGACAACATATTAACCATAATATAGTTAAAATAGCAATTTCTGTATGTGTAGTGCTAAGTAAACTGTGCTGCCAAGTGAGTGACTAATAAAGCAAGTGTTTGATTTTCTGCAGAAGAGATTGAAGTGGACATTGAGAGCACGGAATTCTCTCCCCTGGAAGTGGACAGTTCCAGTAGCACCAGCATCAGTGACCTGGATGACCACAATAGTATGCAGAGTGCAGCCAGTGACGAGGGTTACTCCAGTGCTCCCATTAATCTGGCGTTCCACTCGTAGAACCCATTCCGGATGGCCAACTCACACGACGAAACATGGGTGTGGATTATACTTTCTGCTGGCAGTTATCTGTGGTCCACTCTTGGTTTTTGATCTTTCCTCCAGCCATGAGTTGCACAAGCGTTGGGGACTTTTATCCACATGCTGGACCCAAATCTTCCAGCCAGCATACAATCGTACAATTACTTGAAGATCAACCAACTTTTTTAATACTGGAGATTACCAGGGTCTAACTTGAGCACAACCTGATCCAGCTCTGTGGTTGTATTTTTTGTAGGCTCAGAACTTGATGACATATTTTATGCCTTAATTTGGCACCTAGAAGACTTTTCTAAAAGGAGATACCTTACAGATTGTTGTTGCTGGCCTGTCTGCTGGTTTCAACGCCAAAGTATTTTGGAGAAGTATTGTAGGTTTATGAAGCCAGCCTTATCTAGGACCCACACATAATGGTCTTCAAATGTTCTAGGGCTTTCAAATACCAGCAGTCTTCTCTGACCACCATTGGTTTGGGAGTTCCCAAGAACCATGGATCTGGAAGGCGGCCGCTTCAGAAGGCACTCTACTTGAGCGTCTGTTCTTTTATTTTATTTCATCTCTTTTGGACTTCCTCTGTTTACAGAGAGTTTTACTGGTTAAATATCCACTAATGGGGACACTTATAAGATGAGCAGTGACCAATTACAAGGATGTTATAATGTAAAGAAGACCACCATTAAGCAATATTTGTATCAAAAATTTAAAATAGTTTCTATGTAAGCTAGTCAGACAACCCATTATAATTTTAGGAAAACTACAATCCCTTAAAAGCATATTTTTTTAATAGTTTCCCTATGTTGAGGTAATGTGCAGAAAATGTAATTTTATGGCCACCCTTTCCCCTCAGCAAGCCTTACCTGAGAAAGTCTGAACAAGGGGAAAACCGTTCAGGATCCATAATGCGATGGTGGTTTTAGATGCTATGCTCCTGCATGAGCTGTAGGAGTGGGCTAATACCTCTCTTATTGACATGATATTCTGATTGTTTTTAAAACAAGATTTATTTAAAGACTAACACTGGGCAGTTAGAAAAAAATCACTAAACTTGTCCTTCCCCTAGACAAAAATGTAGTGTGCATTGCTCCCTGGGTCACTCTTCCCAAGACCCGAGTGTTTGACACCTCTATGATTAAGCCCAGCTTTGTAGGTGAAACAAATCAGAGTAAGAGGTTCCAGGCGGGATTCTGCATGTTTGACCTGAACAATAAAGTTTTAACTTTTGTACTTTCCTGGAGTGCAGCCAACTTTTTCTTTGTCTCCCCCTTAATTAATGAAGGATCTAGCACTCATTTTGTCTACGGGATGGGCTAGCACAAAGTAATATGGTTGATTTGCCTGCTAGCCCATCCATAAGTTAAATCAAACACTAGACTAGACTGCTCATCAGCTGTAGGGAAGAGGGGACTTGTGCTTTAAGTTTTGAGATTTGACGTATCATTTTCCTGCAAAGCTTTCAACTTCCATGTAGTTAAAACAATAAACAGGGATTCGCTGTGGAACTGCAAGTCACAAATAATGTATATTTGATTTCCACTAACAACTGAATCCTCCCCTAACTCCCCTTTATTTTTAAATCTCATATTTGTAATTTTGTTTTAAATGAAATTGTTAATGTTTTTGAAATGGGATCTAACAAATTCATTTGTGAAATAAATCCAATACAATTGGAAATATATCAGTTAACGACACAAATGTATACCCAATCACTAAAACCTCATATGATTTTAACATGTTAATATAACTTGTCAGTCTTTTAAATCTGCAGCATATATTAAAATAGTAACTGGTGCTCCTGCCATTAACTTGCACAGTCAGGCACTTCCTGTTATGGGGTGACAACTGAAAACAGCATTTCATGAAAAAATATGGGGTTACAGCTACTTTAAAAATTATACTTTTGTTAGATTCCACTTGAAAAATAGTAGAACAAAAGTTTAAAAAAAAATTGTTTGTTAGTAATAAAGATAGGGATTGGTTGAACTTTGCACCTTCCAGCTTTGAGCTTACGGCCAAAGCACACAAACAAGTCCCTTTCTCCAAAACACAGGTAATCAATAGCCTTATTCTTAACCTGATTTACCTGCTTGATAGTTATTCCCAATTTAAGGATTACGTAATGTTACCCAAAAACAGACACCTGTTAAAGATAAGTTGAATATTATATGGCTTGACAATATATCATAGTTTCCTGGTCTGCTCAACTGATGACATTTTCAAAAAGACTAATGGTAGTGTTGCTCAACCCATATGGACTCTCCATAATGCAGAATTAGTGAATACACTATATGGGCTACAGTGGTGGACACTTGACTATCACATGTAGATGAGCTTGTTGAACATCCCATTAATTTGGACATCACAATAATGTTAATTGGACCCATTCAGTTAGAAGAGCACTTGTGAGGACAGGTACTGATGATGGATAAGAAGGCCAACTCGCAGTGTTCCAGTTCATCCCAAAGGTGTTCAGTAGGGTTGAGGTCAGGGCTCTGTGCAGGCCACTTGAGTTCCTTCAATTCAAACTGGTCAAACCATGTCTTTATGGTGTTGGCTTTAAGCACTGCAGCACAGTCATGGTGGAACAGAAAAGGGCCTTCTCGAAACTGCTACCACAAGGATGGAAGCGAACATTTGTCTAAAATTACATTCTATGCTGTAGAAATAACATATTTTCATACACATAGTAGGTGTGATGATCAGGTGTCCACAAACGTTTGGCTGTATTGTGTATCTTCAGAGTTCTGTTGAGGGAAGGTAACACCATGGTTCTGGTTTTCTGGAGCAGGATTAAAAATACAAAATATTACATGCAAATCTCACTGTCTCAGAAGAGATATAAGAAACTAGAGAATTAATTGTCTCACATTTCATATATCTAATATAGATTTTGATGCCCTTTTCCATAACAGCCCTGGAGAGGTTACTAAAGCTATTAGTTTCGATCATCAGCTAATTTTTTGTCTCCCCCATGTAATATTTATGACATAGGTTCTGTAATGCTAGATTAGAGAACCTCATGTTGTAGTTTTGAGTTTCTTTTTAAAAGAATATAAACTCAATTATTCAACTGAAACTTGGAATTAGATACATTCAAATGGGACTGCAAACTAAAAAAATACCCACCTTTTGATGTCGATCATGCAGTGGAGACAACACGTCTTTCCAAACTATGGGCTAAAAATGATGCTCCACTCTAAATGTATTCTGTAGTCATGCCATTGTGTACTCCTATATGCAGCTAAGACTTGGTTGTCTTCCACCTTGTAGCTACACTCCTGGGGTTTGAACATTTTCTTAGCGTTTTTCACCAATTTGAAGAAAACTTGACCCCTCTAGAATTTATTGTTACGTGTCCGATTGCATATGCACTAAATGTTAGTTTGCCTTCGCATCCCAGCTAGTGGTAGATGATCAGTCGGTGTGTGGGTGCCTATGTGTTCCGTCGGTATGCAGGACTGTCTCTTAGACACGTACTACATTCAACTTTGTAAGTTGCGTCAATGTTGCGATCCATTCTTTGACCATCTCACTGTAGTGAGCTGAGGTCTTTGAGGCTGTCATTGTTGATGTGTTCTCAGAGATGACCTCTATCCAGGCAATTGCCTGCAACAGTGTTTGTTTTAGGTTGTATTTTACTCTCTTAGAAGTCATTTTAGCATGTTTTCATTTCAGTACTTTGCCAGAAAAAGATGGGGTAAGGGATGAGCAATATTAAAAAAAAAAAAGTATTTAATTTAATATTCTGAAAATATTATTTTAATGGACCATAAAAAAAAATAGTCACCAGTTACTAATATATCATTATCACTAATAAATGCCACTGTGGGATACAGTAAGCTTTAGATCAAGCAGAAAAAATTGGAGAACACTGTTTAAGTACGTTAAATTATTTAATTTGCTTTAAAATAAAGCTTAACTCTAGATATATTCTTTAGCTTTGGATAGAGTGGGAAAGAATTAATATTTGTCATAATTGTATTTTGTTTCTCTTCCTGATTCTGTGACACCCATAAAAGAAATAAAGTGTGGGTGCCTCACCAGACAGGAAAGCACAGACAGCAAAAAAAAACGAAAATTGTATCAAATACTTACTGTACTTTTCTTTTCCTGGCACCAATCCATGGCAGCATACATGTGGTTGTTTGCTGCCATGTTCGTGCCAGGAAAAAAGAAAATTGTATCAAATACTTACCGTAATTTTCCTTCCCTGGCATCAATCCATGACAATAGGCTACTGGGTATATGCTGCCATGCTGGCACGGGGAAATAAAGTTTTAACCCTTCTCGACTCTGCAAAAAAATGTTTTTTGTGTGCCT
The DNA here is from genome assembly GCF_062004578.1 of Staurois parvus. Classification (NCBI taxonomy): domain Eukaryota; kingdom Metazoa; phylum Chordata; class Amphibia; order Anura; family Ranidae; genus Staurois; species Staurois parvus. The sequence continues at coordinate 1,015,891 of NW_028318707.1, read as the reverse complement.
CCATTGGAGAGATTTCCCATCACTTCCTGTGCAGATAGGAAATTGGGGGAAATCGTCTTAACAGAGACACAGATGGCAATAGAGCTTGTAACCCTGCCAATTTCTCTCCACAAGGAAATAAAGTCTATAGTTTGTCAGCACTTGGGTTTAGCTGCTGTACAATGACCATGCAGAGAAAGCATTCTGTGGGCAAATCCTGAATTCTCTTAAAATTTTGTAGAGGATTTCCAATCCACAGTGTTAATGAACTGAGCCTGTGTAGTTTGCCTAGTCAGCTCTTCCCCCACATTCAGTCACGCTCCCTGTATTAATCAACCAACAGACCATGGACCTGCAAAAATGTTAATTAATTCTGAATGAGGTCATTGTCCGCCCTTGCTTGCCCCCTCCTGCATTTTAATTAGGCCTTGTAAACTAACTCTGGTGCTAAACACGAACATTGTCACTTCTTTTTCATTTGTTTTTTTGTCTTGCACTTTTTTTATTTTTAATTTGCTATTTATGTGATCTTATTAAAATGTTGCATTTACTTACTTCATTTTCTCTAAACCACAAGGGGAAACTCTCATTTCTGGCATGATTAAAAGTATGCATCCAGTCCATCTGAGTGGTGGAATTGGCTATCTAAAGTAGCAGTTTAAAGTGACAGAATCTGGTATTTTCAGCTTTAAAAATGATAGTTTTGTCTAAAGCGAGCCATAGCTTATACAATTTTCTTGCTTGATTTTCCCATCAATACAGTCAGTGTTGATGGAGGAATCCCTCAGGTGCTATTGCGTTCAGTCGGTAGGTAGCCTTTTCTGCTGGCACAACAAAGTGATCATTGCTAGCGGCTATAGCCTCTGGCATTGATCGCATGCAAAATCTGACAGGCTAGCTGTACTGAAGTCGAACAGTGGATCAACTTCAGTACAACCAGCCTACCCATAGGTGAATCAAATCTCAGCCAGCCCCTGCTGATCCTGCCGAGATCCTATCTATGGCTGGCTGAAGAGCATGTGCTTGTGGTCTTTGTAAGCCATAAAAAAAGAATGTTATTGTGTGGCTCTCTGATCTGTGTTTAACTGTTACAAAGGGCTTGAAATCTTAAATTTGTGGGCCAAAACCCAACCACTGTCTCCTATGTAACCGTGCAGAGGTACAGTGGGTGCACAGAGCTTAGCCTCCAAGTGGGGACCTTAGCAACAAAGAAAAAACCAGGAACAGAGAGAAGTGCACCAATTTTGTCAACCAACCAGTGGCTAACTTGTGTTAAAAATGGCTAGCTTAACTTTAAGCCACATATATTGCCAACAGGTTTAAAATGCAGCACCTGGCCATGCAGTCTAGTATCACAACAGTAGAATGGTTCATTCTGAAGACCTTAATGTCTTAAGACCAACATGGCACTATCATGGGGTGCTATCTTATCTTTCCAACATGTTAGTTGGTCAAACTTATCAATCCTGCTGGAGCTACCCCAACAGTTTCCTGACACAGGCTACATAAGAACTTGATTGACCCACATAACTTTGGGATGAGCCTGAACATTGGCATCCAAGCCTGGTCACCCAATGCAAGGGCCCAAGGTTACAGAATTACAGCACATCGTACCAAAGATGTCTAACATCTAGCAGATGCCTTGCCAGAAAAGTGAAGGCCATCATGGTTGAGAAATAGGACCACTTGGTTCTGAAAGAGATGTAGGACACTCTACTATCCAAATACTTTTGTCCATATAGTTTCCCATTCCTATATTCTGGGATAACAGCAGCTTTTCATTTTAATATTTTGTTTTATTCTCACAGAAAATTGAAGTACAAAAAATAAAGAGTAAAATGATTGGCCAAAAATAGCAAAATGTGGCCAATAAAAAGGCCGCCTTGAATAAAAGTCCTCTTCCCTGATTTTTCTTCCATTAAAATAATAGGCCATACCAGGTTTAGAGTGGCACAAGTTTTCAGCTTGAAAATGGTAGAAATGTATTTAAAAAATGTACATTCTATTAGGTTTTATTACTATAGGATTCATTTTACCTCTGTTGAAATATGGAGCCATGGAGTTACCCAAAGCTACTTCATAACTGTACAAAACTGTTGCAATTGATGACCAAAAGATCATTATCCAAAACGAACAGAAAACATTTTGGCTGTAGATATATTTTTAACACCACAGATTCTTCCAAACTCCAAAACAACATCTATATCAAATAAACCCAATAACTGTACTAAAAGTATAGTCAAATGTTTGTTTTTACTTTTGGTCATTGTGTTGTAAGTAAATGCACTTTTAAACAATTTTGTTCACCGTTTTTACTTATAGTCAAAAAAGTCTATTTTGTGCTGGAGGCATTTTTAAGAAGTTGAGCTATACAGTAACATGTACAATGTTTATTGGTTGTCATGAAATGCCTAGGTTATTACTTAACACATTCTCCACACTAGGAAAAATACCTTTTGCACACTAATTGAAAATTTTAATGTACCCTTTTATTATTTTTTTTGTGTAAAATTAATTAACTTAACTTGCCCTGTTGCTAAAGAAATTCTTTATGGAGATGCATAAATTATTGCTCAACATGCTAATTATTTTATTTCATTTTGGTAGTTTTTTTCCTTATAATGTATTACGCAAAATGGTGCGAAACCAATGCAACAAAAAATAAAAAAAATAATTTTATTTCAATATTGTGTCTTTTTCTGTTCATGATATATTTCAATGCTTTTTAAAAAAAGTTTTAAAGAGGAGGTACCGTCTTTTCAATTTTGTTTTTAAGGAAATCTACGGTCACAGCGTATACTGTACTTTCATTTTATAACATCAGTATTGTGATACAAATACAAACAATAGGTGCAGTGGGTATAGAAAAGAATAACCCCCTCACCCTTTAAAATAATCACATTTTGTTGCTTTGCAGCCTGAAATGAAGACGGACACATGTTTTGTTTTATCCAGCTGTATTCAAAAACAGAATCACTGAGTTGGAAAAAGGATCACCCCCTTGTGTCAGTATTTTGTTGAACTACCTTTTGCTTTAATTGCAGCCTTTAGTCTGTTGGGATATGTCTCTACTAACTATTAACAGGATATTCCCACCTCCCACCATGCTTTACTGTAGGAATGGTGTTATTTGGATGGTGAGCTGTATTGGATTTCCGCCGTTCAGTGTTGAGGCCAAGTAATTACATTTTAGTCTCATCTGACCATAACACCTTTTTCCATGTGACCTCAGAATTTTCAAGGTGCGTTTTGGCAAAACTCAGTCGTGACTGCATGTGGCCTCAGTGCAAATTTTAACATCCAAGTGAAAGATATAACACCAACATGGTAGAAAAAAAAACATTCAAAATTCAGTCACTGAGTCCTAAAAATGAATGACGTAAACTAAATCAGGTGTAGCTAATCACCTTGTCAATGGCACACAAAGACATTTGATGCTCAGCTGTTATTAGCTGTGGTCATTCTGATTAGCTCAGTATGAAAAGAGCTTTCATGGAGCATTTCAGTCCCTGGTTGTACAAAGGTGGCAAGGCACTGTCAAAAGATCTCCGGGATAAAGTTCTGGACAGGTACAAGTCAAGAAATGGATCAAAAAAAAAGTCAATGGCTTTATCAATGCTTACAAGCACAGCGAAGTTTATTATTCAGAAGTGGAAAGTGTTTGGTACAATACAGATCCTCCCTGGATCAGGATGTTGCTCCAAACGGGATGAAAGAGCCAGGAGGAAACTGGTCAAAGAGGCTACCAAGAGGCCTACAGCAACTCTGAAGCAGTTGCAGGAATTTATGACAAAGAGTGGTCATTGTGTGCATGTGACAACAATATCACAAATTCTCCACAAATGTGACTTGTATGGGAGGGATGCAAGAAAAGACCAACTCTTCGAGAAAGGCCACATGCAGTCACGACTGAGTTTTGCCAAAACGCACCTTGAAAATTCTGAGGTCACCTGGAAAAAGGTGTTATGGTCAGATGAGACTAAAATGTAATTACTTGGCCTCAACACTGAACGACGGAAATCCAATACAGCTCACCATCCAAATAACACCATTCCTACAGTAAAGCATGGTGGGAGGTGGGAATATCCTGTTAATAGTTAGTAGAGACATATCCCAACAGACTAAAGGCTGCAATTAAAGCAAAAGGTGGTTCAACAAAATACTGACACAAGGGGGTGATCCTTTTTCCGACTCAGTGATTCTGTTTTTGAATACAGCTGGATAAAACAAAAACTGTGTCTGTCTTCATTTCAGGCTGCAAAGCAACAAAATGTGATTATTTTAAAGGGTGAGGGGGTTATTCTTTTCTACCCCCACTGTATTTTTGGCCATCAAATATAATCTCACTTGAAAAATGTCCTTTTGTGTTGTGAGTTCTGCTTGTCTGCTGGCCATTTCTTTCCACAACTATTCCCTGCATGCTTTGCAGCCTCTCTTCTGCTTCTTCATTTTCTAAGGACTACATATCCCAAGGTACTTTGCTGCCTGCAAGCAGTGCATCTTTGCCCCATCTGTGAAATGTGTGACACAGCACTGCTACTCACAGGGCATAGTGACTACGTGTCACAGAATTAAAGGACGTCAATGAGTGAGGGTCTTCACACAGTAAATCTACATACTTCAAAATCCTTCAGATTGATAGGAGTAGGCTAGAAATAATTGAAATACAATCCAGAATTAGATATAGGATTTTATATTTTGACCATAAATACACTTTAATGTAAACATGTAAGAGATCATCTTGATTTAAAGAACAACTTTACATTTGGTACAAGCTGACCTTTAAGACATGGCCTCATCCCCCTTTGTGCAGCTCACCTTGAGAAATATTTACCCCCAGGGATCTTCACTGTGTGGCACTGAGCAGAGTCAAGTGTGCAACCCAAACGCACATGTTCCTGCATTAAAAATGGCGGTGTGTACAAGTGGGTGCTGCAGTGACCATTGGCTGGAACCGAACAGAATCCGCAAGGAAAAAATGTCACCAGCACACCGAGGATCACCAATATGGGTCCAAAAGTTTTAATGAATGATCACATAGTTACAAGGCAATGTTTCGGAGTCTCACAGGACCCCTTCATCAGGCATGTGACCGATGTGAATGATTTCCAGAAGATAAATAACTTGGTTTATTTCTTTCACAGCATCTTTATTTTCTGGCCTGTCTATCTCTTTTCTCCTTTTATTCCCTGTTATTAAAAGGGACTATAGAAAGAACAAAGGTGGATGAATTGTATTAAGTATGTAAAAGTGCAGCGCTGTAAGATCTGTCTAAGATACCAAGTAAAACACATAAATTGAATTATTAAATTATTGCAAAGTGCTACAGTGCCAAAAATAAGCATAGATAAAGATATAAATTAGTGTCCATGAAATTGTGACAATCCATATTCAGGTGATCATCAATATTATACAATGTGCTGATAGATTTTTCAGTGATGTGCCAAGGGTGTGGTAAAAATACGCACTCACCAGATGCGTATTTTAAATACGCATGTAAGTGATACAGCCAGAGGTCCCCTTAAGGGTGGAACGGATGATGCAACCCGGATATGGAATCTCCTTCCTCTGGATACTAAGCAGCCCCGCAGTTGTCTTCCATATATATAAGGTGTATTTCTGCCAGAGGTCCCCTTTAGGTGGAATGGATGATACAGCCTGGAAAGGAATCTCCCTCCTCTGGATCCTAAGCAGCACTGCAGCTGTCTTCCATACTCGGCTCTGGTGCTTCCCAATGTTTTGTTACTGGTGAGTAGGAATGACCTCAGATATGCTTGGATCCTAATCTGAGGCCAACAGGCAGCTGTAACTGTGCTGGGCCAATCAAAAGCATCCAAGGCTTTGTATTGTAAAGTTCTGTGCTAGAAGCCATCTCTAGCAGTCTCATGTAGGATTGAAATATGTTTGCTATCTCTGATCATCTCCTGTAGCACGTCTGCAGTCTCTGACAATCTCCTGTAGCATGTCCTGAGTCTCTGACCATCTCTTGTAGCATGCCTGGAGTTTCGGAGCACCCTCTGTGGCATATCTGTAGTCTATGACCATTCTGACCATCACTTGTAGCATGCCTGGAGTTTCGGAGCACCCTCTGTGGCATATCTAGTCTATGACCATTCTGACCATCACTTGTAGCATGCCTGGAGTTTCGGAGCACCCTCTGTGGCATATCTATAGTCTATGACCATTCTGACCATCACTTGTAGCATGCCTGGAGTTTCGGAGCACCCTCTGTGGCATATCTATAGTCTATGACCATTCTGACCATCACTTGTAGCATGCCTGGAGTTTCTGACAATCTCCTGTAACATGTGCAGTCTAAGACCATCTCACATAGCATGCTTTGGGTCTCTGACCATCTCTTGCAGCATGTCCTGAGTCTCTGTCCATCGCTTGTAGCATGCCTGGAGTCTCTGAGTACCCTCTGTAGCATGCCTGGAGTCTCTGAACATTTCCTGTAGAATGTCTGCAGTCTCTGGTCACATGCCTGATGAAGGGGTCCTGCGAGACTCCAAAACGTTGCCTTGCTGTAACTGTGATCGTTCATTAAAACTTAAGACCCATATTGGTGATCCTTGGTGTGCTGGTGACATTCTCCCTTACTGCGCAGAGTCACACACCCTTTCTTCAGTAAGTGTCCTCGCTGGGTCCTCTTTAATCTGCATTTGCATGCTGTGGTCCCTTTCATTCCTATGAGAAGCGGTACTCATAGCTGGTCCTGCAGGGTATTTCTCTCTATAAAATGTGGGTTCACCTTGCCATGGTGAAGGGAACCTAGTCCATGCATCAGTTCTTTAAGTTGTCTACTCACATGCTTGGATAACCTCAGCAACACACAATCTCACCCAAAAAACAGTGCACCCTATTATGCAACCATTAACCACAACTTGCTTAGTAATGCTTTGATCTACCTGCTCTCCACCACTTCCTCCTGGCCACTAATTGCTACGGGAAATCCCATTGACTGACAGGAAGACATGGGGTGGAGGAGGTGTGTTGAAGTAGAGACAGTATGATAGGGCAAGGAATCGAGCTGGTAGGGAGTGACACCATTGTTGCTCAGTTGTGTATAGGTGCAGTACACAGAGGAATGGTACTGAGAAATATACACAAATATACTGATCTGTTAAGCCAGGGGTCTCAAAGCTTTCCAAACAAAGGGCCAGTTTACTGTCCTTAACCTCTTGGCGCCGGCCAAATGCAAATGTGCAGCCTCACTGGCGTCTGGGCCTAGACGCCGAGCGGCCGCACATTTGCGTTCTATTAAAAAAAAACATGCGCTAAGAGCGCTTGCCCTGCGCGCTCCCAGCATACACGTTCGGTGCTCACGGAAAGGTCCCGATCTCTTTCGATCGGGATCTTTCCCGATCATGTGACCGCCGTGACAGCGAATCATGGCGGTCACATGACTCTAAAACCCCATCCCGGCTTCTGGAACCCTTAAAGGGCTGGGAGGCGCCGGCGCCAAGGGGTTAAAGACTTATGGGAGGCCGGACTGTAGCCAATGGGAATAGAAAATGCCCCAGCATCAGTGGGAGTAAACAGTGCCTCAAGGTTTGGTGGTCAGTGGGAGTAAAAAAATGGCACCACAACTTTATTCAGTAGTAGTAGGAATTGTGTCCCATCATTGGTATAAGGGGGAGGAATAATGTTCATTGGTGGTGTCAGTGGGAGGAATTATGCCCCAGTGTTGTTGTCAGTGGAAGGAATAGTGTTCCTTCTTTTATTTCAGTGGGAGGAATTATGCCCCACTATTGCTGTCAGTGGGAGAAATAATGCCCCAAAAGCTGGACCTAGGCAAGCAAAGGGGTGCAGTTTGGAGATCAATGTGTTAAATTTTGACTAAACCTCAATATGAAAATGGCATTATGCATCTCTTCTTCAGTTATTGGGTTTTGTAGCACCCATTGGACCCTCTCAGTTCCTCAGCTTCTGGTCTTAGAGTGACAATACTCACTGCGTGTAAAGGTGATTCAGCGAGCGCTAAGATGATGAGAACATAAGCTGCTGATACACTACAAGGAAAACATATAATCTCTTGAATATATACAATATGAAAAAGTGCAGCGCTACTAAACAAATTAAATGTGCTATATCATAGACTGGCCACACCCTCAAATAGACAGTATGAAGTCCATAGGAACAATGTCCGGTAAATGACAAATAGATGAAATGGTGACTTTGTTACTCCCAATGAGGCACTCGTCAAAACCGTGTGGGAAATATAAGAAATGCACACTCACCAGATGCGCATTAGGTAAGCGCAATATTAATAGCCAGAGGTCCCCTCTTATCCTGCGGAAGGTGCAGTTCACACTGGACAGGCTGTCCCACAATACTGGCACCACGAGAGATCTTCTCTACTGGTGGAAGCTGCGATGGGGGTCAGCTTATATGAGTCACTCTCCTCTGGGCCTCAGGGACAGCCTGTCCAGTGTGAACTGCACCTTCCACAGGATAAGAGGGGACCTCTGGCTATTAATATTGCGCTTACCTAATGCGCATCTGGTGAGTGCGCATTTCTTATATTTCCCACACGGTTTTGATGAGTGCCTCACTGGGAGTAACAAAGTCACCATTTCATCTATTTGTCATTTACCGGACATTGTTCCTATGGACTTCATACTGTCTATTTGAGGGTGTGGCCAATACTCACTGAGTGGCTTTCTACGTAAGAGCAGTGTTGTTACCCAAAGATGCATGCTCCCTGTGGACTCCAAAGTCCACAACTGGAGTTCTGCAGTAGAGGTATATACAATTTTTCAAGCATAGAACAGATGGGAGTTTCAGTTTTCATTGCTTGACAACTTGTTAAAATGAAGGTACCAGCTACTCAGACCATTGGATGTTTTTTGTTTTCTGAATCAAGAGTTATTGGAAATGAAAACAGAACATGATCAAACTGGGAGTAGAAGAAGCATCTGTGGTATGGCTGATGTCACATGGGCAATTTGTCACCAGCAGCAGAGTGTCTTTCACTTCCCTCTATGAAATTTCCATCCCGTTGGCCCCAAATGCTACCAAACCTACATTGCTAGGAATGGGAGCGACATCATGTTGACTCTAACAAGGGAGCAATTCCATAGGTATAGGCAGACGGCCTCCTAGCAGTCTTGATGGTGATGATTTATTCGCACCCATGTGACATCAGCTGTTAAAAAAATATTTTTTTGACAATTGCCAAATTTAGAATTATTTTTTGCAAAGTTTAGAAAAAATGGATTTGATTGTTTATTTTAGACATTTGCAAATGTTTTTCTCCTTGGAGGGATTAGCTGAGGACACAACTTGAAACATTATGCAATCGCCTTCTTCGCTGAAGCTGATATTTCCTTCTATCGAACAAATTCTCTGGAGATTATCACAAATCCCCAGTTTTAACATTTTAACCACTTGCTGGCCTGCCTGGTCCCAGGAATAGAAAACTGTTGCTTATAGACTATGGGTGGTACCAGAAGGATAGTGCAGTCCTTACAGAGAGGGATTGTGAAAGGGAAAGTATAATAATAATAATAATATATTTATGTTTTAATTCACTTCTGAACATGATCAGTTTGATATCAGTAATTTTATCAGCGCGTTTTAAAGTGGACCTTCCAATACAAGTCTGTGTGAACAAATTCTTGGCATCACAATATACAGCAACAGTATTAAAGCTTCACTTTTTAACTAATAAAAAGCCAACCTTGAGTTGAAGCTAGTAACCTGGCCTAGGTTGAGATGATGTCATCAGTCTGCTGCAGCCAGGAGGAAGCATTTCCTCTCTCATGGATTGAACAGACTGCAACATTGGAACTTTGTAGCAAAAAAAAATGCACTCTTATGTGCCCAAGATAATTTCTCTGAATTCAATCATTTTAGACCTAATTAGTTAAAAACCCCAAGCAGTATCTAGGTGAAACTCCAAAAATTAGAATATCGTGCAAAAGTTAATTTATTTCAGTAATGCAACTTAAAAGGTGAAACTAATATATGAGACAGACTCATTACATGCAAAGCAAGATAGTTCAAGCCGTGATGTCATAATTGTGATGATTATGGCTTACAGCTCATGACAACCCCAAATCCACAATCCCAGAAAATGAGAATATTACATGCAATCAATAAAACAAGGATTGTACATAGAACAATATCAGACCTCTGAAAAGTAGAAGCATGCATATGTACTCAGTACTTGGTTTGGGCCCCTTTTGCATCAATTACTGCCTCAATGCAGCGTGGCATGGAAGCAATCAGCCTGTGGCACTGCTGAGGTGTTATGGAAGACCAGGATGCTTCAATAGCGGCCTTCAGCTCTTCTGCATTGTTCAGTCTCATGTCTCATCTTTCTCTTGGCAATGCCCCATAGATTCTCTATGGGGTTCAGATCAGGTGAGTTTGCTGGCCAATCAAGCACAGTAATCCCACAGTCATTGAACCAGGTTTTGGTGCTTTTGGCAGTGTGGGCAGGTGCCAAGTCCTGCTGGAAAATGAAGTCATCATCCCCATAAAGCTCATCTGAGGAAGGAAGCATGAAGTGCTCCAAAATCTCCTGGTAGACAGCTGCATTGACCCTGGACTTAATGAAGCACAGTGGACCAACACCAGCAGATGACATGGCTCCCCAAATCAACAGACTGTGGAAACTTCACACTGGACTTCAAGCATCTTGCAGTGAGTGCCTCTCCATTCTTCCTCCATACTCGGGGTCCTTGGTTTCCAAATGAGATGCAAAAGTTGCTCTCATCAGAAAAGAGGACTTTGGACCACTGAGCAACAGAGCAGGTCTGTTTTTCTTTAGCCCAGGTAAGACGCTTCTGACATTGTTTGTTGTTCAAGAGCGGCTTGACAAGAGGAATACAACATTTGAAGCCCATGTCCAGGATCCATCAGTGTGTGGTGGCTCTTGATGCACTGACTCCAGCCTCAGTCCACTCCTTGTCAAAGTCCCCAACACTTTTGAATGGCCTTTTCCTGACAATCCTCTCCAGGCTGCGGTCATCCCTGCTGCTTGTGCACCTTTTTCTTCCACACTTTTCCTTTCCACATAACTTTCTATTAATGTGCTTTGATACAGCACTTTGGGAACATCCAACTTCTTTTGCTACAACCTTTTGAGGCTTTCCCTCCTTATGGAGGGTGTCAATGATGGTTTTTTTCCACAACTGTCAGGTCAGCAGTCTTTTCCATGATTGTGATTCCTACTGAACCAGACAGAGACCATTTAAAGGCTCAGGAACCCTTTGCAGGTGTTATGGCTTAATTAGCTGATTAGAGTGGGACACTTTGAGTTGAGAATATTGCACCTTTTCACAATATTCTCATTTTCTGAGATTGTGGATTTGGGGTTTTCATGAGCTGTAAGCCATAATCATCACAATGATGACAAATCACAGCTTGAACTATCTTGCTTTGCATGTAATGAGTTTATCTCATATAATCGTTTCACCTTTTAAGTTGCTGCACTGAAATAAATTAACTTTTGCACGATATTCTAATTTTTCGAGTTTCACCTTTTTTCTGAAAGCAGAGACCCTGAAGAATAAAGCGGACATATTTTCAATTATTTGCACACAATACAATATTAGCACAACATTTTATCCTGCGTAAATATAAAAAAATGACCTTGTGCCGATTAACTAGATGCCCATCGTGACAAGTCTTAGAAATGCGCATGTACATGAAACAGCAACGAACTTTGGTCACCAAACTTTTCTATAGTCAACATTTTAAAAGCTCTTACAGATTACAGTTTAGAGTTAATCATGAATAATGGACCTAGAATTATTGCTATGATCACTCTGCAGTGATATATAACGTGACTTTTTGTACATAGGTGCCCTCAAAGTGTATGTTAATACATGTATGTGCATCTATGTGGGGTTTTTCTGTAAGTACTTGGGTGTACCTTAATTTTTTTTCCACTTTTTCTCCTACTTAACTCTGTTGCAATCACTTAGGGGACCCAATTGCCCCTATGTCAGCGGTTCTCAACCTGGGGGTCGAACGACCATTTCCCAGGGGTCGCCTAAGACCATCGGAAAACACATATTTCCGATGGTCTTAGGAACCGAGACACCGCTGCTGTCTCCGGCGATGTGTGGGCGGGATGATATGCTGCCCCTGTCACCGCCTCCTCGCCGCTGATTGGCCACCGGAACTGTAGCTCAGGAGAGGCATACAGGCGGCCAATCACCGGCGAGAAGGTGGAGCTTGGAGAGGAGGAGCCGAGCGGCAGCGCGCGGAGATCGAAGAAGATCGAGGGAGCTGCAGGAACGAGTGAAGAGAGAGGCCAGAGAAGGAAGACAGCTGACAGGTAAGTGCAAATTTTGCTGCTGCAGCCAGGTATGCAGGCCGTAGATGGGAGAGGGAGAGAGCGAGCCCAGGCTGGAGCAGGAGTCAGCAAGGTAAGTATCATTGGTGTCAGTGGAAGGGATAGTGCCCCATCATTTGTGTCACTAATACCAACGATGGGGCACTATTCCTCCCCCCACTGACTCCAACGATGGGGCACTATTCCTCCCCCCACTGACACCAACGATGGGGCACTATTCCTCCCCTCACTGACACCAACGATGGGGCACTATTCCTCCCCCCACTGACACCAACGATGAGACAGTATTCCTCCCCCCACTGACACCAACGATGGGGCACTATTCCTCCCACTAACGCCAATGATGGGGCACTATTCCTCCCACTGACACCAATGATGGGGCACTATTCCTCCCACTGACACCAATGATGGGGCACTATTCCTCCCACTGATACCAATGATGGGGCACTATTCCTCCCACTGACACCAATGATGGGGCACTATTCCTCCCCTCACTGACACCAACGATGGGGCACTATTCCTCCCCCCACTGACACCAACGATGAGACAGTATTCCTCCCCCCACTGACACCAACGATGGGGCACTATTCCTCCCACTAACGCCAATGATGGGGCACTATTCCTCCCACTGACACCAATGATGGGGCACTATTCCTCCCACTGACACCAATGATGGGGCACTATTCCTCCCACTGATACCAATGATGGGGCACTATTCCTCCCACTGACACCAATGATGGGGCACTATTCCTCCCACTCATACCAATGATGGGGCACTATTCCTCCCACTCATACCAATGATGGGGCACTATTCCTCCCACTCATACCAATGATGGGGCACTATTCCTCCCACTCATACCAATGATGGGGCACTATTCCTCCCACTCATACCAATGATGGGGCACTATTCCTCCCACTCATACCAATGATGGGGCACTATTCCTCCCACTCATACCAATGATGGGGCACTATTCCTTCCACTGACACCAATGATGGGGCACTATTCCTCCCACTGACACCAATGATGGGGCACTATTCCTCCCACTGACACCAATGATGGGGCACTATTCCTCCCACTGACACCAATGATGGGGCACTATTCCTCCCACTGATACCAATGATGGGGCACTATTCCTTCCACTGACACCAATGATGGGGCACTATTCCTCCCACTGACACCAATGATGGGGCACTATTCCTCCCACTGATACCAATGATGGGGTACTATTCCTCCCACTCATACCAATGATGGGGCACTATTCCTCCCACTGATACCAATGATGGGGCACTATTCCCCCCACTGATACCAATGATGGGGCACTATTCCCCCCCACTGATACCAATGATGGGGCACTATTCCCCCCCACTGATACTAATGATGGGGCACTATTCCCCCCCACTGACACCAATGATGGGACACTATTCCTCCCACTGACACCAATGATGGGACACTATTCCTCCCACTGACACCAATGATGGGACACTATTCCTCCCACTGACGCCAATGATGGGACACTATTCCTCCCACTGACGCCAATGATGGGGCACTATTCCTCCCACTGACGCCAATGATTGGGCACTATTCCTCCCACTGACACCAATGATGGGGCACTATTCCTCCCAATGACACCAATGATGGGGCACTATTCCTCCCACTGACACCAATGATGGGACACTATTCCTCCCACTGACACCAATGATGGGGCACTATTCCTCCCACTGATACCAACGATGGGACACTATTCATCCCACTGACATCAGTGATGGGGCGCTAGTCCTCCCACTGCAAAATTACAGTTATGAAGTAGCAACGAAAATAATTTTATGGTTGGGGGTCACCACAACATGAGGAACTGTATTAAGGGGTCGCGGCATTAGAAAGGTTGAGAACCACTGCCCTATGTGATAGCATACCCTAGTGACAGGTTCTATTAGACCCCTGATGTCGCTCTTGCAATGAAGATAATAGAGTGCAGATTGCACTCTTTTTTCCTTTCTTGAACCAACTAGGTGAGGGGCTTTCCCGAAGAAAGACCCCCCACTTGTAAGCAATAATATAGGAAGAATTCAATATCAGGTTGGGAGGGAGCCAGGTCAGTATCAGAAATCATACATGGAACATGATAAAGGTACAGGATGTGGCTGAAGACCAGTCAGCAATGATACTGGATTAATGCATTCTTTAAATAGGCCATTTGGAGCCAACATTGATTGTGGACATGCTCCTGATTGCACAGAGACAACCACATGCACCTGGTCACAGTTCTTTGTGCAATATCATGCGCATGTCTCTGAGCCAGTCATGTTATAGGAATTCCCTGAGAAGCACTAAACAAGAACATACAGGAGACTCATCCTAACTGGATTCCTCCGAAGGAGAATGGAATCTTTGTCTTCTGCAAAGGCAAAGTCAGAGACTGACTCTTTGGGACCAGAGGTGAGCTCATGCGTATTTGGATCCCAGTCCGGACTCGTCTAGTTGTGTGAACAAAATGATAAAATGTTAGTTTGGGTACAGTGTTGTATGACCGCGCAATTGTCATTCAAAGTGCGACAGCGCTGAAACCTGAAAATTGGCCTGGGCAGGAAGGGGGTAAAAGTGCCCTGTATTGAAGTGGTTAAAGTACTTTTGGTAATGTGTTTCCTGTTCCTGTTGGAGGCAGTGCCTATATCTCATGGGCTGGAAGACGATTTGGGAAAATAGATTTTAATGCCATGTTGAAAAACACTGATGAAGTCTAGCAAACACACAGGTTATTGTTGCAGGTTAAAGTTACAAAACAAATAATGCTACATTGAGGAGGAAAACATAACTCGAGTTTTTTAAAACTTTATTTCATAAAAAGATACATACAAAACTGAAATTCACACTTGTTATACAAAAATGTCACCATCCAGCACAAAATGATTTACCTGCCTGGGGTGCCTGGCGAATGGTTTTCTCCGCTAAGACTACCCCTCCTCTCACATCCAGACAGTAATCTCACAGACTAGATGGGCATAGTTGGCTGTCAGACAACATTAGCTCTGATTACATGGAAACTCACAAAATGGTCTGTATAACTTCAGTGCATCACTCTTTGGATGCGGTTTAAATTTGCTTTCTACTAGAGCAGCACCTGAAAACTGGTTTAAGTCATTCCTTTGACAGCATCCTTATGGCAAGCTAACAAATAGAGGTATGTCAATTATGAAAAAAATACACAGCTAGCCTGCTAGGACACAGCCTGAAATCCCCTTACATAAAAACACAATAATTTAACAATCCCACTACACTATTTTGCTATTAAAAACGACTGCAAAACCTTCTTTATTCCCCTCAATATGCGCAGCCAAGGGTCAGGAGCTTGTGAAATGCATATTTTTTCTATGGGAGTGTAAGAGTTAATTCACATGGGCCATTAGCGTCGGTGATTTTTGCTGGCACAGAAACCATACAAGTGGATTAGAACCTCTGACTGGCCCTGCAAAAAGTTTGCGTCCAGGGCTGGCAGTCTCTGCCCACATCCGCATGCGACGCAGCAGCCTAGTCGCATATGTGAATGAGGATTTATATACCTTTTTTTTGAGAAAACAGCAATGGCCTGCACAATCAGATGGTCTTTTCCTGCCCAAATAAGGTGCACTTGTGCTTTTTTCCTGCAGGATTTTACATTTCACATGGAAGCTTTATCTATGACAAGTGAGCATTGCTTGTCATAGAGAAGGAGATTTGTTTAACCGAATCAAAAAGTCTTTGGTAGTTGTTCTATATAGCAAAATACTGCAGTTTGATTATTATTTTATGACAAATTTGAAAAAAAAATTGCTTTGTTTTGCAATGAGCAAATAACAAAACTATAAAAAGGTGCCTTAAGGAAATGACCATCAAGGAGCAACTTACTATCCACACGGACAACATGCCTCCCAACCAAAAGAATCCCAAATGGGTTTATTAAACCTTTAAAGAGCAATTCCAGTTTCTCCAAATGTCTGACAAAATGCAATACTGCAAAATACATTTATATTCTTTATTCCTTTTTCAAATACTTTTATGTGTTCACTATTACTGGATGAAATCATGCAGGTAGCCTTGTCCACTGCAAAGAATCTCAAACTGCTAACACAAAATGCTGACACAGCAATAGCATTAAGGCTTTTTTTTGTATCAAAGATGGATAATTAGGAACAATATTGTGTACAAAACAGAATCATCGATTCTGGCAGCTACAGTCTGATCCGTAACAAGGCTAGCGCTGTCTATAGATGGATCAAAATTCGGCCAGTTAAGCAGGGACCGGATGAACTTCGATCCATGTATGGCCCTACCTGTTTGACAGAAGTTGATCATTAGGCCGACTTCTGACAAATGGGAATGTTGGAAAACCACTCATAATCAGCGGCTGCATCCAAATAAGATCTGTGTATTCTGAAAGTGGAAGAGTCTCACTGCTGGAATACAATGTCTTAGCAGGAAGTATTCCTCTGTCCACCTCGATTGTGTTGATGGAGGATCCAATTGCCATTTTGATCAGCCTTTTGTCATCTATGGCCACCTTGAGTACACCCCCCAATAAGCCACTTGAAAGTAGAAATTTGTCCTCATTGCTTATCCTGGTAACATGACAAAATCTGAGAAAAAAGGCAACAAAAACCTCAACAGAGCTCAATCCCTTTACGTTTTGTTTATAAACAAAAAGTCTAACGTTGGCTTTAGACCTTGACAACTTAAACCATAATCACACCTTCAAGGTGCATTACTCCAGGATAGATTCTAAATTTCCCGCTTCATTCAGCATATTTTCATAATTAAAAATGAACTTTTTTAAAACTCAGGAGTACCTTTTAATGTTGCTTACATCATTGTTTGCGAAGAGTGAAAACAGCTCTGCCTGGGCACCATGAGGAAGGATCAGTCAAGTGCTGACATCACTATTTTTTTTCCTATTTGGCTCCACTGTATCAATCTACAATTACCATCATGCAATCGGGCGGACTGACAACTCATGGGGCCCCTAGGCAATAAGGGATCATGGGGCCCCTGTGTCCTTGCCCAAACTCAAAAAAGCCTATGAAAAAGTTACCAGGGGCATCTGATGGGGCCCCCTACTGACCCCGGGCCCTCGGGCAGTGCCCGAGTTTCCAAATGGTCAGTCCGCCCCTGCATGCAATAAAAAATTAATTTCTTCAATGGTCGTGAGTGTTGGCAGGATTCCAGGCAAAAAAGACTAGGGGTTACCTGGCCAGTCAACCACAGCATTAAGTCACTGTGGGCAGGGCAAACCAAGGGTCCCCTGGACCAACAGCCTGACACTCAGGTCCCCCCAATACAGCAAATGGCATCATAAAGACACTGCTGCTGTAAAAGAAAAAAAAAAAAGATACAACAGGGAAGTTACATAACCGGAGTGAAGGAGCGGGCACAGCGGCCATCAGTCTTACACAGGATATTCAGGACACTGAGCCCTGGAAATGCTGCATTCAATAACTGATCAATCAGTGGCTGCTGCTTTGAACGCAAAAAAAGACTGCACCTGTTAATGGCAGGAATTGACTTCTACGTCTGGTTAAAACATTTCTGCCCAGCGTTCAACTTTAACATATGTTGCAGTAAGGCAGTCGATTCATTTGGGATGGGTTGCCAACACACCAAAACAACCACTTTTTTGTTCCCAGCACACTGCAAAGCACAGATGGCGGACGGCTCCTGCTAAAACGCAGCTCCGTTGAGGTGCTATTCACAATACATGGTACAGTGGTTTGCACGTTAATGCATCGTAAATATGTGAATCCAGCCTTAAATGTTTATAAATCCTTAAAAAGAGCTCCCATCAACTTAAATAAAAGGCGATGGTAGCATATAGAAGAACCAGCTAGCAGCTCACAATTGGAAAGTGCATCATCTAAATAAATGCATCCAAGTGTCTGCCCTGCCTTACAATGTTAGATTTGTGGAGAAAGTGGAATTATCCTTTAAAGTGTTCCGCTGTAACAAACAGTGGGCAGGTGGGCTTCTACTGCAGGAGACATGCAATGCCTCTTACAACTGAAATGACATTAGCGTATGAAAGACTGACATTTGTGTGATCTAGTTGAATGCTACAATCCGCACTTCCGTGAAGTATTGGTCTCTTCTGCCCAGGCTAAAACTTCAGGTTTCAAGAGAGCTACCTGATGCTTTTTAAATGCCTGCTGAACTTGGGGGATGTTCACATTGGTATTTACAAGCCAGGATTTAATTAAAAAAATAAAAATAAAAAACAAATAGCAAGGGGGGATGCAAGGATACATTTTCAGGCAATAAACAAGGTCGCCAATGAATGAACTTACTGGGCATTAAATCATAATGACCATGTACAACATAAAGGCATTTATAAGGATCAAAACAAACCAGTAAATGACATTTTATGTTACTGTGCCTGTTGACTGACATGCCAAGAAGCAGAGACAACCCAGACTGTACAAGAGTTTGGAAACACGGTACAAATGTGTATTTACACAAGAACATGACGTGGTATAGACCAGACCTCGGATGGGTTCGAGCACCACGCAATCCACTACACATATATACATATAATGACTTATCTACACAAATCAACAAGCTACCCGCTTATTCCTCTTCTGTTACAAGTGGGAAAAAAATTGTAAAAGCTTATGAGGAACGGGCATACAAAAAACAAAAAAAATAAAAAATCTGTGGCAAATCTCAGTACAGATTAAAACGAAAAAAAAAGGTTGTTCCTGATTTTAAAGGACATCTGTCATTTAAAGTCCTAATTTGGTTGTAATGACAAAACAATAGGCATTATCTTTTGACACTTTAATCATGTTAAAAAAAAAAAGTGTTCAATTAATTTTCTGCCCCTGCTAGACTGACATTTTACAAGTGTTCAAAATGCTCCCCAAACACCCTATGCACAGTCTTGATGGGTTTTCTGAGCATTTTAAAAGTGTTAAAGGCTTCAAACTCCTCCACATTCAACATGAGACTCAATTTTGAAGAGATGGGAGGCTGATGCTTCATGTTTTGATAATGTGAACAGCACTATGTGCGGTCCATAGTATCCTTTGCATAGGCATTTGAGCAGCGTTAAAAATGCCCCTCAAACACCTGCTTTCAATGCCAGTGTGAACCAGGCCTTACTTTAACTGTCCAGTAACAGGCTAGCAGAGGGACAAGAGCTGTCAGCATTGCTTAAAGCAGAACTAGACTTGCCTTTTTCGCCTGGTCGTTTGCCAATGTTCTTCAGCCACCTAATCGGCTGAGCTTGGATAACCAACCACAGGTGCTCATTCATCCCAGGATTGTACACAGGAGCATGCACAGCTCAGTGTGTTCTCAAGGAAACTGCAAACAGGCAGGTAAGAATGTATTCATGTGACATAGTAGGTCTCTTCTGCAATACACAGTCTGTCTGCACACAAGTTTTCATTTTCTATGTAAAGTTCCACTTTAACTGCAGTGCACAGTCAGGTCTAATGTCCTGCCAGACAGGACTGCAATGTGGGGCAGAAGCATGTAAATCTCAGGACTGGATAGACAAAAATACTAAACCTTTGCAGGATAAAACTAGATGTTTACAATAAAATTAGTACTTTAAATGGCAGAGGTCCTTTAAATGACTGAACATGACATTCTCGCATATCTGATAAAGGCTCTCCAGTAGTTTCTATATCTATTGTCTACATTACATCTAGTTTTCACCAGTACTTTTCATGTTTTTCTTTTCTTCAACAGAGGTGTTCTGCTGCCCTGCGATATATAGAAGAGTCACTCTTGCTGCTTTTAAGACCGCGTTGGAGAGCTGGTCCCTGAGGGCCTACTCTTGCATCCATCTCAGGTGCTTCTATGCGACATCACACAAGCTCTGGGTTGGATGTGAGAGGTAGAACATCAGGGATCACGTCTCTATCAATGGGTGGGTAGCCATGTCTTGCCGCAGCTCTGTATATTAGGGACAGATGGGTGGAAGAAGGTAAGCTGGTCTGACAAGGGACATGATGTTAGCACTGGGGGTACGAAGACTAGAATGATGAGTAGCTCTATATTGATGCTCAGTATAATGGGGGGGGCTCACTGACCAACATTATAAGAGATGTTACTGCAGCTCCGCAGTGACCACCAATGGAAGGAGTATATCTCCACCTCTCTGGGGTTGCCTACCCCTGATATAGGATAATCTGCAGAGAGCAAAGCACAAGCAAGTCTTATCCCATGGCCACAAAAAATTTGCCAGGAGAAAAGAATGGAAGGAAACTATGAAAAGAAATGCAATGTATTTAGTAACATTTGCAGGAAGACAAATGCAAGACAAAAGACGAAGGTGCTCTGGAAATGGCTTCATTTATATCTGGAAGCCTCATATAACCCAGCTGCCTAGTGGAGGTACTGATTGGTTCTGTAGTGAAAGGGGGGCTGCAAGCCGAGAAAATTACATAAATCAATTCTTACATTCCACCCTTCATCATCAGGTTTAACTAGGCCACTGAAAGCAAAGTGACAGGTTCTCTTGTAAGGGGAACTCCCCCCCCCACCATCCAGTGAAACTCACTTACATTGCGCTCCTCACTGTTCCATTCCTTCATCAGAGCTCGATGTCTAAGCATTATGTAATCTCAGTGTCAGATCTTACACAGGTTAATTCCTCCCGCCGTGACAGTGGTCAATTGACAGCACCCTGCACTGCAGGTGGTCACGTGCTCACCTACACCCAGAAGGACCATTTACCAAGGACTCAACCTAAGCAACAAAGGGAGAGTTATCAGTGTCAGATCTTACACAGGTTAATTCCTCCCTCCATGACAGTGGTCAATTGACAGCACAGCACCCTGCACTGCAGGTGGTCACGTGCTCACCTAAACCCAGAAGGACCATTTACCAAGGACTCAACCTAAGCAACAAAGGGAGAGTTATCAGTGGGAAGATCTTACAATAGAACCTCTCACTTTACTCTAAATACCTGTTTAATCCCGATCTTAAAAAGTGTACCATTACTGAAGAATCATCTGCAAAAGAGAACAAATCCTGTAGACAGAACCTTCTAAAATTCCTATGCAGTATTCCTGAAAGCCCATATTTCATTTGGTGCGGTTTGAGTAGCACATCTAAACCTAACACTTGTGGTCTGGTGACCATTCACTCAGGCACTCATGTGGGGGAGCTCAGAAGAGGGGTCACACTTCTGTTCCTACATCATAAAAGTCACGGTAAGTTTAGGGCGGCTCTTGCGTCACTATCAGAAGGATTTTAACACTGAAGTTAAAGAAGAATTCCAGGAACAACCTAACTTACTCTTAAAATGCTCCCTTTTACCTCTCATCACCTATTCTGACTAACCTACATAAGGAAGATCTGTATACTTGCCTAGTTTTCACGTGATCTCCCCTGTGGCAGCAAGTGCCCGCTGCAGGGGAGAGGAGAAAGCGTTTGATAATGACTGGTCATCTCTAGGAGCGGTGACATCACTCATAGCCTCCTATGGTCCATCTATTGTCGGTGCTCCCTATTCTCCCCTGCAGTTGTCGCTGGCTGAGAGAGGGGAGATGGATCATGTGACCGGACCAGAGCAGCCTGAAAATAGGGAAGTATACAGATCTTTCTTACACAGGTTAGCCAGAATAGGTGTTGGGATGGTAAAGGAGCATTTTTAGGTTTAGGAGTGCTTAGGTGTTGCCCATATATCTACATTAAGGTAAGGCTCCTTGTGACGCCTCTCATCTGCCCCATTGGTGGATTAAACCACTCTCCATCAGCAATGTTTCCTGGCAGAAGTTTGTCTCTTACATACAGAGTTAAGTTAGGTGTCAGTTTCTTGCAGTCTATACTCTGCAGTTATTCTGTATCATAGGTATTCATCAAAAAAGCAGGATACGTGTTCTTATTGTGTGATCTATTTACCCAATGCTGTATGACAGATTGAGCCCCCACTCCGCCTCCTAAAATTGTGATTTGACTTGCCAGCAACCACAGAAAAACTGATACATCATTTTCAGGCTTCAAATTCCAATTAGAAGGTGCAGATATTAGTCAGATGGAAAACAACAATATCTGATAAATATCAAAACGGCACAGAGGCAGCCTCCAGTAAACCAGCTGTGAGTAACCAGCACCTGTACAGGGACTGAAATGCCAAAAGGCTCCCCTGCCAGGTTAACTGCCATTCTTTTGTGGCTGCAGCTTGCCCCAGAAGGGTCCAAAGCCCTTACTGCTGCCAAATATGCTCCCTGCTCAAATGCCCAATGTATGTTAACACAAACGTCTGCCTGTTAGTTGCCTGTATTCTTGCGCTTTCTAACCGAATCATCAGGGAGCCATGCTAATCTTCATTTGACGACAAATAACTTAGTTTTAGAAAAATAGAGGGATAAAAAAGGTGAATGTGGTACATGTGAGTGTTACTGGGGCATCAGGTGCCTGACGTTGTATTTGGAAGTGTCTTGATACTGTGTCATTGGTTTGTCCGCGATGCCACAGGTGCCGACTCCCACCTTGCCGGTGACGCTCTCCGGAGAGGCAAAAATACTTCTTTTCACCTGAGGATCAAGAGAGAAAAAGGAAACCTATTACTTAAAATCGTGCAATAAGCGAGTCAGCCCATTAAAAACAGCCACCTGTACCTTTTGCAAAAAAAAAAAAATTCAAAAAAAGGAGCAGTAAAAGCAGCTATACTGATATCATGATCACTGTGCATTTATTATTTTTTTGTATTGAAGCCCACAGAACATTGTACCCGTGATCAGTGCGTTGTGGGTACAACACTCTGCAGGCTTCAATACAGGCTCTAATAAAGTTTACCCACAGCTTCAGGGCCAACATACCTGGAAATAATACTGTCTTTTATCTGCCTCCCATTCCCCGTGTCCATTTACAGATGGTTGTATTTTCGGAGAATGGTTCTGCGAATGGGCAAAAGGAGAGAAAGCAATTTGGTGTGTTGCTTCAGTCCTGCATTGTTGCCAGCCTGCACAGCCCAAGCACCAGGGGACACTAGGAGATTGACACACAGGCCACATACAGGTGAACTCATCATTCCTTGCAGTATGGCCAAAGAGCCCAAACCGCTTGTGGTAGAAGCATGCTGCATGGCCTTCAGGGACTCGACTCCACCTAAAGGGGTCACAACCACTGGTACAATACCCTGCCAGTGAGGTCACTGAATACAGAGTACCCTGGAGGCTGGCGCTGGACCTTGTGGGCAGCAAAGGGCAATAATACAGGCAATCCCCACTCTTGTATGCAGGGGTCCAGGTATGATCCTTCTTGGCCTCAGGGCTGTAGATGACAAATCTAGATTGAGCCCTTTTCCTTGCACTGCAGGGGTGAGCAGAATAGGCCATGAAGAGGTCTAATGTCCACTATTACGCCTAGGAACACACTATACCCGCAGGCTGTGGGAATCTCACCTGTTCCCGCACCCATCTGCAGCTGAATTGTGCTGCTCTTGCGAGATACGCAGGACTGTCATTCATTCAGAATGGCACCCCATGTATCTCAGCCCACAGTGCGATTGGGGGTGCTGGAACCACAGGTAAACGGCATGGTCAAAAAGACCAGGCAGTTTCCCTGTGGCTGAACTTTCAAAAAGGTGAATGCACTTTTTTCATGTGGAAAACGCAGCTTAGCAGCCCATTCAAATGGGTGGGGAATCCTGCCTTTTATTGGTATGGTCAGTCATGAATGAAGTAAGCCTATACATGATTTATGACTTAAAAAAATAAAAAGTCAGGGCTCACAAAAAGGGTCATTTTGGCCAACACTGTAACCCCTCTTTTGGTATCTGTAATTAGGCAGGACGGTTACTTTTAAAAGGTTTAAAGTAAACAAAATGCAGCCACCACATCTAAAGCACTGGTAACCTGCAATATATTACATTCTGAGGCCACGTAAGCTTTATTACCTTTGATTTACAGTTCTGTTTACAGTAACAGTAAAGTGAGAAGTCGGCCTGCCTCAGGAGATTAGCATAGCAGAGTTGGTCAATGCCCGCCTTGCGTTACAGTCACAGAGAACACAATGTACGCTACTATAACCTAGTCGGCTGAGGGGACAGGCTGGAGGTGTCACATTTTTACAGGCAGCCATAACTAAGAACATCATGTCCCCATTTTAAAATTAGGACTTTTACATAAAGAGACAGGACTTCATTCAACTATGGAGAGTTTTACAGCAACTCCTCCCCCTACTGGACAAGCGGTGTTCTATCACATAGGCAAAGGGTGCCAACAATAAAAGAAAAATAACACTACAACATTCATAGCTACCCAAATTATTGCTGAAGCATGTGAATTAAAAATAGCTTTAGGGCCAGTTCACACCACATACAGTTGTGTTCAAAATAATAGCAGTGTGTTGAACAAAGTGAATAAAGCTCAAAATCCTTCTAATAGCTTTTATTTCCATCCACACAAATGCATTGGGAACACGACACATTCTATTCCAAATCAAAACATGAAGAAAAATACATCAAATTTGTGTTGTTCCTCTAAAAAAAATTTGAAGAAAAGTGAATATTAGACGGTTCAAAAAAAAAAAAAAAATAGCAGTGTTTGTATTCTTCTTTACAAACTCAAACATTCACTATATAAACTGAAAAATGATTGAAGATTTTGCTTTCCTTTGAATGACTTCATGAATATTTGGTTGTAGTCGCACTGTTTCTGAGAACTGCTGTACATCTGTGTTGCATGGAGTCACCCAACTTCTGGCCCCTGTGATCAGGTATTCCAGCCCAGGATGATTGGACGACATTCCACAGTTCTTCTCTATTTCTTGGTTTTGCCTCAGAAACGGCATTTTTGATGTCACCCCACAAGTTTTCTATTGGATTAAGATCCGGGGATTGGGCTGGCCACTCCATAACGTCAATCTTGTTGGTCTGGAACCAAGATGTTGCACGTTTACTGGTGTGTTTGGGGTCGTTGTCTTCTTGGAACACCCATTTCAAGGGCATTTCCTCTTCAGCATAAGGCAGCATGACCTCTTCAAGTATTCTGATGAATTCAAACTGATCCATGATCCCTGGTATGCGATAAATAGGCCCAACACCATAGTATGAGAAACATCCCCATATCATGATGCTTGCACCACCATGCTTCACTGTCTTCACAGTGTACTGTGGCTTGAATTCAGTGTTTGGGGGTCGTCTGACAAACTGTCTCCGCCCACTAGACCCAAAAAGAACAATCTTACTTTCATCAGTCCACAAAATGTTGCGCCATTTCTCTTTAGGCCAGTCAATGTGCTCTTTGGCAAATTGTAACCTCTTCAGCACATGTCTTTTTTCCAACAGTGGGACTTTGCGGGGGCTTCTTGCAGATAGCTTGGCTTCACATTGGCGTCTTCTAATTGTAACAGTCCTCACAGGGAACGTCACACCTTCTTTCATCTTCCTGGAGCTGATTGTTGGCTGAGTCCGCCCCATTTTGGCTATTCTTCTATCCATTCCAATGGTAGTTTTTCGCTTTCTTCCACGTCTTTCAGGGTTTGGTTGCCATTTTAAAGCATTTGCGATCATTTTAGCTGAGCAGCCGATCATTTTCTGCACTTCTTTATATGTTTTCCCCTCTCCAATCAACTTTTTAATCAAGGTACGCTGTTCTTCTGAACAATGTCTGGAACGACCCATTTTCCTCAGAATTTCAGAGAGAAATGCACTGTAACCAGCATGTACAACATTTGCTGCCTTCCTTCCTTAAATAAGGGCAATAATTGCCACCTGTTTTTCAAAGAATGAATGACCTCACTAATAGAACTCCACACATGCCCCTTTCAATGAGTGATTCAATGACACAGAATCCGCAGCATGCATGTCATGACTGTTGGGTCTGTTGGATTTCTATTACTCTACTACACCTGCTAGTAAATTATTTGCCATGTAGAAATATCATTTCTACCAAAAACAGTGATTGATCCGGTTAGTGATGTCGGACTGCTATTATTTTGAACACAACTGTACATCAAAAACGCATTGATAGTAGGTTACATGGCTTCCAATGACATAGTTCACACCAGTGCTGTCAGTTCCAGTGTGTTCCAGAAAGAGAGAGAAAAAAAAAAAGTAGAACATGCTGGATTTTTTTCTGCACTGAAACGCAGTAAACTATTGGTGCACAGAAATAAAAATTCGGGTGCCGAAACTTCAAAATGCACTTGGCCGAAAACCAAAACCGAAATGCTCAGTTTTTATAAAAATGGAAAAAAATACACTTTGATTAAAAAAAACAATATATACCCCAATTGTTTTATAAAATAGGTAAGAGGATGTTCCGGCAAATAAATAGATACCCAACATGTCACGCTTTAAAATTGCGCACGCTCGTGGAATGGCGTGAAACTACGGTACTTAGAAATCTCCGTGGGTGGTGCTTTAAAAATGTATACAGGTTAGTAGTGTAAAGTTACAGAGGAGATCTAGTGCTCTTGCTATAACGATCGTGGCGATAACTCACGTGTGGTTTAAACACCATTTACATATGTGGGCATGGCCTATGTATGCGTTCACCACTATGTGCGAGCACGGGGGGACGAGGGCACTGTAAACTTTTTAAAAAAAATTTATTTAAATGTTTTTTTTTTTTGCACTGTTCCTTTTAAAATAATTGCAATCACTTTTATTCTCATCACAAGAAATGCATGCATCCCTTGTGATAGAAATAATTAGTGACAGGTCCTCTATATGGAGAGATGTGGGGTCAATAAGACCCCACATCTCTCCTGTGCAATGTACAGCATTGGATTTAAAAAAAAAAAAAGAAAAAAAAGAGCATTGATCTAGTGCTTTAAAAAAATGGCCGGAACCGGAAGTGACATCACTCCGGTCCTCCAAGACCATAGCGATGTGTGGCAGCCATCTTTCCTTAACTCAACTCTATGCCCAACACCAGGATCGATGGTTTTCAGGTAAGACTGAACCGCGGAGCAGCGGCCGGCGAGCGGGAGGGCGAGATTTTTTTTTAACACCTAAATATCGGTGCCTTTTTTTCATTTTGCCCAACAGCCGAAAGGGGTGTTTTCGACAAACTTTAGTGCATCCCTACAGTAAACGCATCAGTAACACACCAAAAACGCACATGTTCAATTTCAAGAAGAAAAAGGAGAAAAAAAAAATAAACCAGAACGCATAAGAAAATGTGTCAAAAACACACTGGAACGCATCAAATACGCACATACAGAAGCATGTCCAGAACGCACCTGGACTGCGCTTCTTTGGGTGAACCAGCCCTTAATGATTTGCATACAGCAGAAAAAGGACTGGGAATGTCCCACATCGGTCCGTGTACATTTTCTACGGTAACCCATTCTTAAAAGGGAATATCCCTCACTTTCTGTTGGTTGAACTTGATGTATATGCATTGGTAACTTGGGAGAGATTTCTACTCGCTTCCAGTTGTGTCTCCAGAACAGAAGGCGAAATTTCCTCAAAGATAGAAAAGATTACCTGACAGTGGTTTACCCATCAACCATTTCTTACTCTATATCTAAAACAGTGGATGTCAATTTGTGAGCTCATGTAGAATACTGTGTCCCGTTCTGGAGACCTCACTTACAAAAAGATATGGATGAGATAGAACGAATCCAGAGATAGAGATTCCAGAGTCTTACCTGAGAAACCATCGATCCCGGTGTTGGGCATAGAGATGAGTTAAGGAAAGATGGCTGCCACACATCGCTATGCCCTTGGAGGACCAGAGTGATGTCACTTCCGGTTCCGGCCATTTTTTTAAAGCACTAGAACAATGCTTTTTTTTTTTTTTTTTTTTTTTAAATCCAATGCTATACATTGCACAGGAGAGATGTGGGGTCTTATTGACCCCATATCTCTCCATAAAGAGGACCTGTCACTAATTATTGCATTTCTTGTGATGAGAATATGTGATGAAACATATCAGGAGAGACTTCAGGAACTTAACATGTCCAGTCTGGAGGAAAGAAGGGAAAGGGGAGACATGACTGAAACCTTTATACACATCAAGGGGTGAATACGGTTCAGGAAGGGAGTATTTTCAACACGAAATCAAAATAAAAAACACGGGAACATGACCTTACACTAACTGGAGGAAAGTTCAAAACTAATCTCAGAAAGTATTATTGTACTGAAAGAGTAGTTGATGCTTGGGATAGACTTCCAGCAGAAGTAGTGAGCCAGTCAACAGTAAATGGCTTCAAACATGATTGGGACAAACAGATATACAAAAAACGTTAACCCAAAAAAAAAAAACAAAACAAAAAAAAGTGGGTAGACTCGATGGACCACTCAAGTCTTTTTCTGCCGTCACTTTTCTATGTTTCTAGCTAAAAGAGGGCCTCAAATGTGGCCCCTGACATCATCAAAGGGCCTCGCATAATGTTCCATATTAGGGATGCACCGAAATTTCGGTTGAAAACACATCTTTAGGCTGTCGGCCGATATGGAAAAAAAAAAAAAAAAAGCACCGATACAGGTCCCGGAAAAAACCCGCCCCTCGCCGCCGCCACTTGGTACTTCTCAGCCTTACCTGAGAAACCATCGAACGATCCCAGCGCTGGGCATAGAGATGAATGAAGGAAAAGATGGCCTCCACTTATCTCTATGCCCTTGGCGGACCGGAGCAAAGCACTAGATCAATGCTTTTTTTGACCCCATATCTCTCCATAAAGAGGACCTGTCACTAATTATTTCTATCACAAGGGATGTATGCATTTCTTGTGATAATATAAAAGTGATTAAACATTTTTTTTTAAAGGGACAGTGCAAAAAAAAAAAAAAAAAACATTAAATAAATTAAAAAAGAAAGTTTAAAGTGCCCCCATCCCCCTGTGCTCGCATGTAGTGGTGAACTTTAACCGCTTCCCGTCCACCCTATAGCAGAAATGCTGCTACAGGGCGGCATAGGTGCGCAAAATATATACACGCGATTCTGCATTTCCGGGTAGGTGGTGAGCATGAGCCGCACGTGCGCCCTACCAGCGCCACCCTGTTCTTCCTGTCAGCTCGGGCACATTGCTCTGGATGGCTGTGCACAGCACAGCCATCCAGAGCAGTATGATTACAGTGAAGCACACAGACACGGCCCCCCAGTAGAACACATCCTGCACAGGATCCTTTCATCGCCCCTCATATTAACCCCTTCCTGTCCAGTGCCATTAGTACAGTGTCAGTGCTTTTTTTTTTTTTTAGCACTGATCATTGTATTAGTGTCAATGGGAATGTCAGTGACACCAAGTCAATTGCTCCCAGTGTCAGAATGTCCGCCTCAGTTCCGCTATAAGTCGCTGATCGCCACCATTATTAGTAAAAAAAATAAATAAAATTCCAGGATATATACCGCCATTTGTAAACGCTATAACTGTCATGTAAACCAATTCATTTACACGTATTGGGATTTATTTTTAGCAAAGACATGGAGCAGAATACATTTTGGTGTAAATTTATGACGAAATTAGATTTTTTAAATTTTGTTACTGGACATGTTTAATAGCAAAAAGTCCAAAATATTGTTTTTTTTCTCTTAAAATTGTCATTTTTTTTTTATAGCACAAAAAATAAAAACGCACAGACGATCAAATACCACCGAAAGAAAGCTCAATTCATGGGAAAAAAATCACCTAAATTTCATTTGGGTGCAGTGTTGCATGACCTCGCAATTGTCAGGTAAAGTAACGCAACGCAGAAAATGGCCTGGTCAGGAATCCTCAGGAGGGCAAGTCGTTAATATCACGTTAAATTCTTATCGTTTACATGTCAGGATTAGTTTAGTTCCCGCTGTATTTCTGAGCCACTCAAATGTACATGCTGCAGGTCTCATAAACCCCACTGCTATGGTCATGTCTACTTTTCACGATTTAATTTCATACTGTATTTTTTCTGCTTCTTCTGAATGTCTTTTGTGAGACTCTCCTTTTCGTTTGTTTGGAAGGAGCACTGTGCTTGAACCGCTTCTCGACCTCCCTATAACAGAAGTACTGCTACAGGGCGGCGCAAAATCACATACATATACAACATTTTGTATTTCCGGGTAGGGGGCGCGCACACACCCCCTACCGTGCTGCTATTGGCTGCTTGGGATGTTAATCGCCGGGTCCCGGCTGCCGATTCTCGTGATCGTCAGCATAGCTAACAGGAGGTCTGTATGTAAACAATACAGATCTCTCCCTTGTCAGCAGGAACAGGCTGCTTTGTATTGCTCTGCATAGCAGAGCAATACAATGCAGCTTGTTTCCCTACTAAAACAGCACACTTAGTAAAACACACACAGCACACAGTTAACCCTTTGATCGCCCCATATTTCAACCCCTTCCTGTCCAGTGTCATTAGTACAGTGTCAGTGCTTTTTATTAGCGCTGATCACCTGTGTTGGGGTCACTAGGGATGTAGTGACACAAAGTCAGTTCCCCTCAGTGTCAGAAAGCCCACCGCAGTCCCGCAGTAAGTCGCTAATCGCCAACATTACTAGTAAAAAAAAAAAAAAAAAAAAAAATTCCAGTATATATACATCGCCACTTGTAGACGCTATAACTTTCATGTAAAAGAAGTAATTTACACATATTGGGATTATTTTTAGCAAAGGCATAGCAAAATACATGTTGGACTATATATATATATATATATATATATATATATATATATATATATATTTTTTTTTTTTTAAGCGTGCAGAATTGCACACAACTGTGTTCTAGAGAGTAAGGTCCACTTTTAACACTAATAAAAGTGTCTTTGAAGTTGAGATGTAAATCATATATAACCCCCAAATAAACAAAAATGTATTAAATATTGCAGCTTACCAGACCGTTATTTCACCTGGCGGTCCTGCCAGGAAAACACCTTCTCCTAGGTTGACTATGCTCACTCACTTTACTGTAAGAACGAGCAGTGTTGTTACCTAGGACAGAAGTGTATCAAAACTACAGAATAACACCCCTAAACTCTATAACAAGATAGGTGGGAGGTGTTGCGTTCTGAGAGATCAAAGTTACTTATCAGTTCACTGGATTTCTGGCAGGATCAACTGGCATTTTTTGCACTCATCACACAAACAAAAATACTATCAATGGTATATTTAACAGGTCAAAAAGGGTGAAAACCAGAGAAATGAATTGTAAGGCTCTACATATACTATAAAGCTGAACTCCAGTCTAAATTTTTATTGCATCTTTTAAAAAACAACCCCTATTGTAATGAAAACTATACACAAACAGCAGCAGTGCCTGAATAAAGCAACTTGAAAGAGGATATCCAAAGGGCTTTGTTAATCTATCTTCCTGTTTCATAAGGCTGATCCCCACCATTAATTTCCCTTCACCCATGCTACCAGTCATATGAACATAAACAAGTATTAATTGCCAGACAATACAGTACAAAGCATTTTGTCTAAATTCTGGAAGTCGCTGCTCGATCTGTGTGGAGGGGTCCAGAGCACATGGCACATCATGGTCCAGAGCACAAGATCCCAAGTCCCAAGAACATCAAGTTTTGTCCCCCACTCCCCATTATGGATTGGCACCTTTGGGGAGCGGGTACCTGAATCTGACAGGTACCCATTCCCACTTCCGCTGTGATCGCCTAGGTGATTGGAAGTGGAAGTTGTCCTCCCCCCCTGCCTCCCTGTAGTCTTCTGGGACACATAACAGGCCCAAGAAGACTACAGGGCCATTCACAAATTGCAGCGCTTCTTGAGCATGCGCAGTGGGCACACGACTGTGAAGCGGCAAGCTGTCACAGCCGAGTGCGCACACTGAAGATGCCGGCGCCAGGGAGAGAAGATGGCCGGTGAAACCAGCCGTGGTGATGAAATCGATGGACCGAGGGACAGGTAAGTGGCTGTATTTTAAAAGTCAGCAGCTACAGTTTTTGTAGCTGCTGACTTTTTTTTTTCAAGTGGAACTCCGCTTTAACGTCAGCTAATTACCAGACAATAGGACACAAACCACACTGAATGGAAGAGTACCTGTCCTTTCTTGTTCTTGGAATAGGCTTTGTTATTAAATTGTTGCCATTTAACTTTCTGGTCCTCTCGCTCCTGTTCCAGCTCTTTTATCCTCTGAGCTTTCTTCAGCGCTTTCTTCTTCTTATACTCCCTCTGCTGTGCAATCAGCTCTTTCCTATAAAGACATATGAGGTCAGGTTCCAGGTGGGTACATACAGATCTCCATTTTCACATGCCCAGCCACTAAACAACATTTTTTGCAACAGATTTTTTAAAAAAAGGTTTTTTTGGCATATTTTAAATGATAGCATATATGGTCAGAATATACGGTCATGATGATAGAACATTTATCATATGGGATAGCATACTTATGAGGGAGGTTTAGGTTTTCTGCCAATGACAGCGCAATCACAGGCATAGTGTGCACACATGCTCTCAGACAAGGATGTTTTAAAACAGCTGCTACCCTTACTGGTTGCTCAAAGTGGTATTAAACCCAAAAGGGAACAATTATTATATTGCAGCTTAAAAATTCTTAGATGTGATGGCTGCATTAGATTTATTTTTTATGGCTTTCTTCTCTTTATTTTCATCTGTTAGTCTAGTCCAGGGGTCTACAAACTTTCTAGACAAAGGGGCAGTTTACTGTCCTTCAGACTTTAGGGGGACCAGACTGATCTTTGAGAGTAGAAAAGGTCCCAATGTCAGTGGAGCAAAAACAATGTCCCATCTTTGGTGTCAGTGAGAGGAATTGTGCCCCATCAGCGGTGTCATTGGGAGAAATTGTGAACCATCGCTGGCGTCATTGGGAGGAATTGTGCCCCATAATTGGTGTCATATGGAGGAATTGTGCCCCATCGTTGGTATCATTGGGAGGAATTGTGCAACATAATTGGTGTCAGATGGAGGAATAGCACCCCATCATTTGTGTCAGTAGGGGGAATTGTGCCCCATCATTGGTGTCAGTGGTAGAAATTGTGCCCCATTTTTGGTATAATTGGGAGGAATTGTGCCCCATAATTGGTGTCAGATGGAGGAATAGCATCCCATCATTTGTGTCAGTAGGGGGAATTGTGCCCCATCATTGGTGTCAGTGGTAGATGTTGTGCCCCACCATTGGTGTCAGTGGTAGACGTTGTGCCCCACCATTGGTATAATTGGGAGGAATTGTGCCCCACCGTTGATATCATTGGGAGGAATTGTGCCCCATCGTTGGTATCATTGGGAGGAATTGTGCAACATAATTGGTGTCAGATGGAGGAATAGCACCCCATCATTTGTGTCAGTAGGGGGAATTGTGCCCCATCATTGGTGTCAGTGGTAGAAATTGTGCCCCATT
The DNA here is from genome assembly GCF_062004578.1 of Staurois parvus. Classification (NCBI taxonomy): domain Eukaryota; kingdom Metazoa; phylum Chordata; class Amphibia; order Anura; family Ranidae; genus Staurois; species Staurois parvus. Next base: position 982,379 of record NW_028318707.1, on the reverse strand, counting down.
TTTGGTATAATTGGGAGGAATTGTGCCCCATAATTGGTGTCAGATGGAGGAATAGCATCCCATCATTTGTGTCAGTAGGGGGAATTGTGCCCCATCATTGGTGTCAGTGGTAGACGTTGTGCCCCACCATTGGTGTCAGTGGTAGACGTTGTGCCCCACCATTGGTATAATTGGGAGGAATTGTGCCCCACCGTTGATATCATTGGGAGGAATTGTGCCCCATCGTTGATATCATTGGGAGGAATTGTGCCCCATCGTTGATATCATTGGGAGGAATTGTGCCCCATCGTTGATATCATTGGGAGGAATTGTGCCCCATCGTTGATATCATTGGGAGGAATTGTGCCCCATCGTTGATATCATTGGGAGGAATTGTGCCCCATCGTTGATATCATTGGGAGGAATTGTGCCCCATCGTTGATATCATTGGGAGGAATTGTGCCCCATCGTTGATATCATTGGGAGGAATTGTGCCCCATCGTTGATATCATTGGGAGGAATTGTGCCCCATCGTTGATATCATTGGGAGGAATTGTGCCCCATCGTTGATATCATTGGGAGGAATTGTGCCCCATCGTTGATATCATTGGGAGGAATTGTGCCCCATCGTTGATATCATTGGGAGGAATTGTGCCCCATCGTTGGTATCATTGGGAGGAATTGTGCCCCATTGTTGGTATCATTGGGAGGAATTGTGCCCCATTGTTGGTATCATTGGGAGGAATTGTGCCCCATTGTTGGTATCATTGGGAGGAATTGTGCCCCATAATTTGTGTCAGTAGGGGGAATTGTGCCCCATCATTGGTGTCAGTTGTAGAAGTTGTGCCCCATCATTGGTGTCAGTGGTAGAAATTGTGCCCCATCGTTGGTATCATTGGGAGGAATTGTGCCCCATTGTTGGTATCAGTGGATGAAATAGTGCCCCAAGGGCCAGATAAGAGCAAGCAAAGGGCCGCATCTGGAAACCACTGGTCTAGCCAATAAATCTGTTTTTCAAACAGAACAAGCTCTCCCACAAATGTATCAGTGTTGAGACAAACTATTTACCATTGACAAGGGTGCTTACAATGATCAGATTTTATTTATTCATGTAAAACCTTTATCTCAAAAGGAAAAAACTGTTGCTTTAACTGCATTTGTGATCTGAAGTTTGGGTTCAGTTTGTTAAGTGTATCTAAATCTGCTCATACATCTAAAACTCCCCTCCCCCTGACTGACAATGCTACTCTCCAAAGGGGTCTCTCTTGTTCCTTCATCCAGAGTGGGGGCACTCTAACACAGGAGGTGTGTTACTGGGCAGATCACCAGGGGTAAACAGGGAATACGCTAAAAAAAAAAAAAAAAAAAAACAAACACGAATGCAGCCACCACAACTAAGAATTGGTAAGTTGCAATATATCACATTTTTGTTTTTGGGTTTAATACTGCTTTACCTACAATGGCAGGTTAGGAAACGGTTAAAACCCAAACCCAGGAAACCTAATTGTTCTTGTAGCAGGGCTGCGCTCGCAGTGCAGAAGATAACTGCTCATTTATGTCTGGGGGACAACAAAAGTACTTTCACTTATATGATTATATGATATGAAAATGTCAACACCCACCATTTTATTCTCTATGGCCTCTCCATATATAATGTTTTGGGGTTCAAAGTAACTTTGTAGCAAAAAAAACAAAAAAAAAGGTTTTTCGCCATGGAAACAAAAAGCATTAAAAAAGGCTTTGTCTTCAAGTGGTTAGAAGAGTGGGTGATGTGTGGCATAAGCTTCTAATGTTGGCCCTGAAATAGTAGGAGCACCGCCCTCTCCCCCCCCCCCCCCCCCCAAAAAAAAAACAACCCTTTTTGGGAAGTAGCCCATATATAATTTAAATTGACAAATTTGTGGCAAAAAATAAAATCTTCAATGAACTCAACATGCCTCTCAGCAAATTCCTTGGGGTGTCTACATTTCAAAAAGGGGTAATTTGGGGAGTTTTTGTACAGCTCTGGCATTTTAGCACCTCAAGAATTGTGATAGGCAGTCAGAAAGTAAAAGCTGCGTAAATTCCCACACACACATATCCCTCTCTCTATCTACACACATTATATATATATATTATATATATACACACGCACATATATACACACACACAAACATATATATATATATATATATCTCTATCTATCTACACACATTATATATATACACATATACACACACACACACACACACACACACACACACATAGACATAGACACACACACATATATACACACACGCAGAGCATAGTTTGTAGACGCTCTGTCACACAAACCAATTAATCAACATTCATTGGGATTTTTTTTTTTTTACTAAAAGATATGTAGCCGAATACATTTTGGCCTAAATTTATGACTAACTGAGTTTTAGATATTTTTTATAAATGAAAAGTAGAAAATATCGTGTTTTTTTTCCAAACTTCTTTTCATTTATATCACAAAAAAGAAAAAACCCAGTGGTGATAAAATACCACCAAAAAAAAAAAGCAAATTTTGTTTGGTACAGCATGCAATGACTGCACAATTACCATCTGGAATAGCACCGACTAGCAAAAAATGGCCTTGTCAGGAAGGGGGGGGGGGAACCTTCCGGCGCTGATGTGGTTAATACATTAACATGACACTGGTTTGGAAGACATACGCACTTTGACATGGGTAGGCTGCCGCTGACTTCCTTGGTTTTCCTTCCCTCCTCCACGGGTTTTAGGTTGAGCAGAGATGTGACTTCAGCATTTCCGTACCCCAAGAACGTGATGGCGCCCGTGCCATTCTCTTCGTCTATCTCCTCGATCTCAGCTTCGTACCACCTGTAAAGAGATCATGGCTGTAAGCATGTGAGTAATGGCCTGCAACACAGCATGGCGCCAACATCACACAGTGCAAATTAAGAGCCCAACTCCCCTTGTCTGTAGTTACCCAGCTACCACCAATGTGAATGTATACATCATGGCAAAACCTTTTTTTTTTTTAACACTTTCTGATGGAGCAGGGAAGGATTTCCATCCATTTTTTTTCTTTTGTTTCTTTTTGGGGAGATCTCCTTACTTCCTGTATGCTAAAACATTGTCATTTGGACAGGAAGAGAGGGTAAATTAATTGTGACTGACTGTGATCATGTTTTCACATGATTTTGCTTTATATTTGCTTTGTTTTATCCCTGCAGCTAAGACATTTATTTCAGGTTAGCCATGCAAAAGCAGCAAGAGGCCTAGCAGGGCAGAATACCTCATTTTTTTTCTCTGCTGAACATGTTCAGGTCTTGTCCTCCCCCCAGGCCTATACGTAAACAGTAAAATGGGGAGGCAGCCAACTGATGAGCTCATCTCTCCACTCCTTACTCCTATCAGCATGCCCTTTGTCATTACATGAGCACTGCAGAATTGACTGGTTACTTGTGCCGTGTCTCCCACTCCCAGTCTGAGCTCTGCTGTACTGTTACTGCAAAAGTCGGTTATCAGGTCAAATTCGGGTACTTACACTGCTTGCATTTACAAAATACATTTAGAGTAAAATCCCAGACTAAACCTAATCCGTTTTAATAATGATCCCTCACCCCCCCCCCCAACATCTATGATGACTAACCTGTGTAAGAAAGATGTATATACTTAGATATATTCAGGTCACATGATCTGGCTCCCCTTTGTCAGTCAGCGGCAGGTGCAGGGGAGAGCCCCAACAGTTGGACTACTTGAGCCTATGTTTGACATCACCACTCCAAGGCATTCCAAGCTGTGGTTGTGCGCTCTCTCCTCTCCCCTGCAGCCACCACTGACTGAAACGAAGATCACATGGCTGGACTGGAGCAGCCTGAAAATAGGTAAATATATACATCATTCTTACACAGGCTAGTCAGCATAGGTGAGAGGGAGAGGAGCAAGGTGGCATTTTTTGGACTAGTTACGTTTAGCCTGGAATTTGACTTTAAAGGATAGGTTCACCTTTTGCTAATAAATAATAAATGCACATTTTTTTGCAGGTAAAAAAAAAAAAAGTGCATTTATTATTTTTTGTTGCAAGAGCCTGTAAACCACTGCACCAGTGACCAGCAGATCGCTGGTGCCATGCAGGTCTTCTGCAGACCTGTCAGTATATCTACAGGATGTATGGGCAAGCAGCTATACTGACAGGAAGAAACAATGAACTACCACGGCACTCCACAGCGCCGTGGTATTTCATTGAGAACTACAAGCTAACAGGCCGTTCGGACTTGTAGTTTCTCATCCACAGAGAACTGTGAATGAGTGACACGGCTGGGCAGGAGGAGCCTCACATGGCCACGTTTTTTTTTTAAATTTTGACATCTAGCAGAAGATCACCCTATAGCTGACACAGTGAAGGTAGGTCTATTCGAGACATGTTTACCCTGAATATGAACTTCTCTTTTAAGATGAACCCTATCCTTTAAGGCAGTGGTTCTCAACCTTCCTAATGCCGCGACCCTTTAATACAGTTCCTCATGTTGTGGTGACCCCCAACCATAAAATTATTTACCCAGTAATTATAATTCATGAAGTGTCGTTTTACCTCCAATACTGCTGCTTTCAACACAGTAGCTGCTTTCTACACAGTAGCTGCTCTTTACACATTGGAAATATGTGTTTTCCAATGGTCTTAGGTGACCCCTGTGAAAGGGTCATTCGACCCCCAAAGGGGTCGCGACCCACAGGTTGAGAACCACTGCTTTAAGGTGAACTTATCCTTTAATGATATATTCACAATACCAGGGATGTATTCATATGTGTCCTTATCTGCAGAGAATGAAGATTATAAACTCTTAAAAACATGCAATTACCACATAAATGAGGTTCTGTAAAACTGTACAGCTGATGGAAGTCTCTCCTTTGCAAAAGTTAAAGCGGAGCTCCACCCAAAAGGGGAAGTTCTGCTTTAAGGACTGCTCCCCATTAAGGATTGGCATTTTTGGGGAGCGGGAAACCGAATTATTTGACGGGTACCCGCTCCCACTTCCGGTCCGATTGCCTAGGCGATTGGAAGCGGAAGGTGTCCTCCCTCCCACCCTGTAGACTTTTGGGACATGTGACAGGACCCAGAAGACTACAGGACCATTTACAAAGTGCAGCACTACTCGTGCATGCGCAGTGGGTACCTGGCTGTGAAGCTGAAAGCTTTCCACAGCCTGGTGCCAGGACGGCCGGTGAAACGGGCTGCGGGGGACACACCACGGGACCGAGGGACAGGTAAGTGGCTGTTTTTTAAAAGTCAGCAGCTTTTTGTAGCTGCTGACTTTTATTATTTGACAGGGTGAGTGGAACTCCGCTTTCAGCACGATAATTTGGTCAGCCTTCCCTTCAGTCTTGCACAGTTATACAGACTCCTCTCCTGACTGAAATGGCTTACTCTGATTTGGCTGCACACTGTGAGCTTCTCACAATGTGCATAAAAGCATCAGAGAAAGTCCGACAGAGCCTGCCTCATTTCCTGGCTAGAGGACATTCTGGCCTGCTTCTTTCATTCATTGGATTTCAGTTCTTTCATGGAAGCTTAGCATCACATGGAAGCATTACTTATGTTGCTCTGTTTGCAAAAGCAGCCTGCCTAGGTACACCCACTTCTCCAGAATGACATTCACTCATCAAGGCATTTTGGTATTTGCAATACCCTGCTCACTGCTATCACCTGACCTAGAGTTCTTGAGAGCAGTACTGAGGCTGTGATGGTTTCAAAAGCTATGAACAGTGCCCTTCTGGCCCCTCCCACCAGCCATGACCCGCCAGCATTGCATAGAGAAGCACAAAGACCCAGTGATATCATCACTAGATCAAAAAATCATTGATGAGGGCAGAGGTGGGACCAGGAAAGGCAAAAAAATAAGCAGATTAAACTTAGAGTGGTTCTAAAGGCTGGACATTTGTGTCTTAATGCATTCTCTGCATGAAGATAAAAAAATGTCCCATTACTTGTATCACACCCCTCACCCCCCCCCCGTAAACTTAACCGAGTCCGAGCTTGATCCAGCATTGTGTCTGCCTGCAGCAGCTCTTGCCTCTCTTTCTGCTCACAGAGGCAGCAGCGGGAACCATTTACTCCTGCTGCTGTCAATCAAATCCTGTGAGCAGAGAGTGGGCGGGCAGGGCTGAGCTGCACAGTGTGCGTCAATAAAATCACACAGCATGGCCTGGGAATGAGCCCGCAGGTACGCCCCAATAGTAAGTGATTTCCTATGGTGATGCATCAATAAGAGGAGGAGCCAAGAGCGCCCATGGGGGACCTAAGAGGAGGAGGAGGATGGGGACATTTTGTGCAATACTACTGCACAGAGAAGGTAGGTACTAACAGGCTCATTAATACAAAATAGGCTTTAGAAATGATTTAAACTTGAGAAAAAAAATATATATATAGGATGTCACAGCGAGTACCAATTGAAATGAATGTACAGTTTACCTGAAAGTATTTGCATGGAAGACATACCCTATATTGATGCATTTTGCAGATACCTCCTTTATAAATTGAGCAATAAAATCAACATTTCCACCAAGCAACAGTTGAGATTCTGTTCTCTGCATGCAAGGTACAGGGCTAACACAATGTTACAGCCCTGGACAGACCAAGCACATCTTACCGGCTCATAGCACATCATATGGTAAACCAATACTATGCAGCGTGCCACTTACTGTCCATCTTCCGTCCATACTGACATGCAACGATCCCCCACTTTCCAGACCTGGCTGCCGCCGGCAGAGGCGTGACCATCTGAATTTTCAGGGGTTTCCGAGGGTTGTGAGGCGAGAAGGTCTTTAGTCAATTCAATGACTTCCTGAAATTATAAAAAAAAAAGGAGACTGTGCAGATTTGTGGTTGAAATAAAGCTCAACAATCCACGCACTTCCAGATGGCAAGGAACCAGAAAACGAAGGGTGACCTGATGGTTCCTTTACAAATGAGAGGTCTGCTGATTGTCATTGACTCGTCTGTAAAGTGGCCCTTGCAGTAAAATTTCCACTTACGCTGTCCGGGTCCCCTTTACAAATCACTTACTGAAGGTGCGATATGTACCGCTACGAAAAGTTGGTAAGGTTTATATTTACCCCCAGGGTATGCAGGCAAGGATGACATCACACTCTTCTCAGCTAGATCCTGGGGAATACACAGCAGCCAATACCTCGCAAGAGCTCTTGCAATGGACTGGAAATCTTGCTGGAAAGATGGTGATGCCATGCAGAAGACATGAGTAAGGCAAGTACATGAGGCCAAATTTTTTTTGTACAGGTATAACTTACTTACACCAACTAATAATGGAGGAGGGGGCCCGGACAATTTGACCGGACTGCAATTTCCACTTTAAAAATCCTACATCCTTGAAAAAATGAAGCTCAAGATTTTTGCCAGCGATTCTTGTGGGGTAAATGATACTCCAAAGTATAGCCTTGCCAATCAACTTAACCACTTCAAATCCGGACACTTTTACCCCCTTCCAGTCCAGACCAATTTTCAGGTTTCAGCGCCATCACACTTTGAATGACAATAGCGCGGTCATGCAACACTGTACCCAAATGAATTTTTTAGAATTTTGTTTTGAGACAGATAAAACTTTATTTTGGTGGTATTTAGTCACCACTGGGATTTTTATTTTTTGCTATATAAATGAAAAAGTCCAAAAATTCTGAAAAAAATTTTTTGCAAATAAATAATCTTTCTTCATAAATCTTGGCCAAAATGTATTCATCTATCTTTTTATTAAAAAAAAAAAAATAACCCAAATTAGTTTATAGCCAAAAATTATAATTTTTCAAAATGTTGTTTTACATTTATATTTTATTTTTTATATTATTATTTATGGTTTTTTGTTTTGTTTTGTTTTGTTTTTTTAACATACTGTCACCCTAGCAGTACAGTGTCACCATAGTGACACAGTACTACTTGTGGGGGGTGATGATTTTTTTTTTTCTTTTTTTACACTGATTGCTTTTACACCCATAAAGGCTGTAAAAGTAATCAATTCTCCTTCTCTCTGGCTACATTCCTGCAGCCATTGAGAAATACTGTGAGAGCTGTGATTGGTCACAGCTTGTCACATGGTACAAGGCTGTTGTGAATAGCCCTGTACCATGTGACTTCTGTGATCATTCACAGATTTCACAAGTAGTAAACAATGATGTCAGGAAGTGACATAGTGAAGAAAAGAACCCCTTCTTGGTGGGCTGCAGACTGTGACCATGTTTCATGTCAAATCCGGACACTTTTACCCCCTTCCAGTCCAGACCAATTTTCAGGTTTCAGCGCCATCACACTTTGAATGACAATAGCGCGGTCATGCAACACTGTACCCATATGAATGTTTTAGCATTTTTTTGAGACAGATAAAACTTTAATTTGGTGGTATTTATTCATAACTGGGATTTTAAATTTTTTTGCTATATAATTGAAAAAGTACAAAGATTTTGAAAAAGTATTTTTCTTAAAATATTTGCAAATAAATAATCTTTCTTCATAAATCTGGGCCAAAAAGGATTCTTTTTTTTTTTTTTTTACTAAAAACGACCCAAATTAGTTTAGAACCAAAAATTAAAATGGTTTAAAATTCTTTAAGTTTTTAAATTATTTGTTTTTTTTGTTTTCTTTTTTTTTAACATACTGTCACCATGGTGACACTATACTACTTTGTGGGGGGTGATGAAGATTTTTCTTTCTTTTTTTACACTAATTGCTTTTATACCCATAAAGGCTGTAAAAGCAATCATTTCTCCTTCTCTCTGGCTGCATTCCTGCAGCCATTGAGAAATACTGTGCACGCAGTGATTGGTCACAGCTTGTCACATGGTACAAGGCTGTTTTGAATAGCCTTGTACCATGTGACCTCTGTGATCATTCACAGATTTCACAAGTAGTAAGCAATGATGTCAGAAGTGAAATCTTGTTTATTACTATTCATGTGATCACTGATTGGCCAATCAGTGATCACATGAATCGGGACCTCACACAGAGGTCCCGTACAGCGATCGGTTTTCCCGTACAGCGATCGCGGTGCCGCGCGCTCCCAGGCAATAGATGCAGGGAGACATTTAGAAACATCCACCCGCATCAGCAGTGCTCCCGTCCGGCCGTTTATCGACATGGGCTGGACAGGAAGAGGTTAATAACATTTTTAAACATTTCTTTATAGCCAGAAATGTCAGTTTTGGATAGAGTGGGGAAGAAAAAGAACCCCTGACGTTTGTATTACTGTGTCCCCAATAATAAGATTTAGGCCCTGCTCACACATGCGTACTTAAGTGCACATCCATGTGTAGGCCTGTTTTTTACCCACAAAGGAATGCACATGTGTTCTGTGCATCCGCATGTGGGCAGTCCCATTCTGTCATGTCTACTGGAATGCAGTGGCTGCACGGATACAGCTGCTGCTCCCAATTTTACATCCATGCAGGTGCGTGTCTCCAAAACGCAGATAGTGTGAGTTCAGGGACTTGCACCCACATGGATGTTAGACTCGGAGCAACAGCGCCCGCGCAGCTGATGCGTCCCGACAGACATGCATGGGACTGCCTGCATGCAGATGCATGGAACACCCATGCAGGCAAAATTGGCCCTTTGCACAAATGTATGTTTAAGCACACCAGTGTGAATGAAGCCATACCCTCTTAATTTCTTCTAGTGACCCCTGCCCCTGACAAAGGAAGCCTAAAATTTTACAGAGGTCACCGGAACTGGGGTGAGGGTAATGTTCCAATGGAGTCACATGTTCCAGTAACGGCTTAATAACAGGGGACCTCCCCAAACGTTGTTGAGATTTCCTATGACCTTCTGTTGCATCTTCAGGGCAAGAATTGAAACAAATCTCTTCAATGGGGCACAGACAGCATAAATAAATAAATAGACAGGAAAACTATCTATCCCTTTATTATCCACCGCTAAAAAAAAAAAAAATTACGGTATCTATACCGCCATTTGTAAACGCTATAACTTTCACGTAAATCAATTCATTTACACGTATTGGGATTTTTTTTTTAGCAAAGACAAGGCGCAGAATACATTTTTGCCTAAATTTATGATTACATTTGATTTTTTTTTTTTCACTGGCCATGTTTAACCGTTTCCATGCCGCCCTATAGTAGAGATACTGGTACAGGGTGGCATGGGTGTGCAAAATCACATATATATATATATATACGCGATTGGCGCTCCCACGGTTTTCGCGCCCCTCCCAGATAGTGTCAGATTGCCCGTCAGTACACCAGTCATCACATTTAACCCCTTGATTGCCACGAAGACGCTCATACACAACCTCCATTGCTAGTATAGTGTCTGAACAGATCAATATCTTTGATCAGATCAGCACTATACCAGTGCCCACATTAGTATAGTGTCCCCAAAAATGCAGCGTTAGTGCCCCGGCACCTGCGTTTAGCCCCTACACTTGCAGCCCCCCCCCCCCTCCTTTTCCCCCAGCAAGTGCAGTGTCAGTAGTCAAGTGCACACAAAACCGCAGTGTTCGCAGAATCAGGCCTGATCTCTGTTAGATCTCGTCAGTAAATTTTGATGACTCTCATATGCAGCAGAGTGCCAGTACTAGTGCCACACTACCTTTTGGTCAGCTGGTGAGCACCAGTGGCCTAGTACATCCTTGTTTTCACATACCAGCACTGCAGTATGACTTGGTGACGTGGCGAGTCCCATAAGTCCAGTACAAGCCGGTGCGGTGGCGAGCACAAGTATTGTCCCGCAGCCACCAAGAATTCGCACACAGGCCCGTAGAGCCCCTAGTATCCTTCCGGATGTGCTTGCAAATCCCGATTGGCAGCCCACAATTTCTGCAGCACCTGTACTTCCCCAATTCACTGTCCAACCCAGAATTCAGGTGGAAACAGCAAATTTAAATACTCCCCTTGATTTTTTGGAGCTGTTTTTCACGGAAGACCTGTATGCATTGATTGTGGCTCAAAGCAATTTATATGCGCAACAATTTATCGCCGCCAACCCAAATTCAAACCTTGCCAGACCATTCGCATGGAAACCCATTACGGTTTCTGCATTTAAAGTTTTATTGGGCCTTACCCTCAACATGGGCATTACTAAAAAAAAAATTGTAAATTGTAATGTAAAAAAATGTATTGGTCCACAGACCCAATTCATCATATGCCCGTGTTCTCTGCTGCCATGGCCGGGCTTAGATATGAGAGTATAATGTGTTTTGCATTTCAACGACAAAACATCCTGTCATCCTCGGGGTGACCCTGAATTTGATCGGCGCCACAAAATTCGGCCTCTCGTAAATCACCTTAACCAAAAATTTGCAGATGTCTATACTCCCCAGCAAAACATCTGCGTTGAGGAGTCCCTCATTAATTTTTTTGGCCACCTTGCATTCAAACAATTTCTCCCCAGCAAGCGTGCCAGATATGGGGTCAAAAAGTTTCACACATGTGGTATCCCTATACTCGGTAGAAGTAGCAGAATGTATTTTGGGGTGTAATTCCACATATACCCATGGCTTGTGTGAGCAATATATCATTTGAATGACAAATTTGTGTAATGGACTCAATATGCCTCTCAGCATATACCGTATATACTCGAGTATAAGCCGAGTTTTTCAGCACATTTTTTGTGCTGAAAAACGGCCCCCTCGGCCTATACTCGAGTCAACGTCTGCAGATGTCAGGGGGGGCGCGAGGCTCCGTCAAGGGGGGCGCGTACAGGGGTGGGCAGAGGGCTGCTGTCTCTTACCTGGCTCCCACGATGATCCATCCAGGAAGCGCTGCTCCTTCCGTCACTCCGGCCACTCCCTCACTCCTGCCGCTCGGCTCCGCCTCCTCACCGGTGATTGGCCGCCAGAACTGTAGCTCAGGAAAGGTACACAGGCGGCCAATCACGGGCGAGGAGGCAGAGCCGAGCGGACCCGCGAAAATCGAGTGAGGGAAAAGCCGGTAAGTGTGCAGTGCAGAGGTGCTGCTGCAACCACATATGCTGGCTCCAGCAGCACCATACTGCAACAGGAGTCAGCAAGTGTCATTGGTGTCAGTGGGAGGAATAGTGCCGCATCATTGGTGTCACTGATACTAATGATGGGGCATTATTCCTCCCACTGACACCAACGATGGGGCACTATTCCTCCCACTGACACCAACGATGGGGCACTATTCCTCCCACTGATACTAATGATAGGGCATTATTCCTCCCAGTGATACCAATGATGGGGCACTATTCCTCCCACTGACACCAATGATGGGACACTATTCCTCCCACTAATACCAATGATGGGGCACTATTCCTCCCACTGATACCAATGATGGGGCACTATTCCTCCCACTGACACCAATGATGGGGCACTATTCCTCCCACTGACACCAATGATGGGGCACTATTCCTCCCACTGACACCAATGATGGGACACTATTCCTCCCACTGATACCAATGATGGGGCACTATTCCTCCCACTGATACCAATGATGGGGCACTATTCCTCCCACTGATACCAATGATGGGGCACTATTCCTCCCACTGATACCAATGATGGGGCACTATTCCTCCCACTGATACCAATGATGGGGCACTATTCCTCCCACTGATACTAATGATGGGGCTTATACTCGAGTCAATAGTTTTTCCCAGTTTTTTGTGGTAAAATTAGGTACCTCGGCTTCGGGTCGGCTTATACTCGAGTATATACGGTAGTTTAGGGTGTCTACTTTCCAAAAAGGGGTCATTTGGGGGTGTTTGTACTGTCCTAGTATTTTAGCACCTCAAGAAATGTGATAGGTAGTCACAAAGTAAAAGCCGTGTAAATTCCATTATCTATACCATAGTTTGTGGACGCTATAACTTTCACACAAAGCAATAAATATACACTTACTGGGATTGTTATTTACCAAAAACATGGAGCAAAATACATTTTGACCTAAATTTATGACAAAATTTTAGTTTTTTGGATTTTTTTTATGACACAAAATGAGAAAATATCTTTTTTTTTTTCAAAATTTTCGGTCTTTTTTTGTTTATAGCGCGAAAAATAAAAAGGTGATCAAATACCACCGAAAGAAAGTTCTATTTGTGTGCAAAAAGGGACATAGATTTCATTTATGTACAGTATTGCATGACTGTAGCGCTGTATAAAACAAAATGGCGTAAATTGCAGTATCTATACCATAGTTTGTATTTTCACACAAAGCAATCAATATACACTTATTGGGATTTTTTTTTGCCAAAAACATGGAGCAGAATACATTTTGTTCTAAATTTATGACTAACTTTGAGTTTACTATATATTTTTTATAGCCGAAAGTAAAAAATATCGTTCTTCAAAGGTTTCGGTCTTTTTTTGTTTATAGCGTGAAAAAAAAACAAAAACGCACAGGTGATCAAATACCACCGAAAGAACGCTCTATTTGTGTGAAAAAAGGATGTAAATTTCGTTTGGGTGCAGCATTGCATGACCGCGCAATTATCAGGTGAAATAGTGCAGTGTCGAATAGCAAAAAAAGAGGCCTGGTCAGGAAGGGGGGGGGGGGGGGGGTAAATCCTCAGGAGGGCAAGTGGTTAAAGAGAAAAAGAAAAGGGTGATACATGCATGTATTCTAGATGGACTGAAAAACGTTTTTTTTTATTTTTCCAGACATACACGGATTATCAGTGCTTCTTGTACAGAGATAAACACAAGCAGAGGCTCTCACTATGGATGGTGTCCTGAAATACAGTAGTAAACAAAAAGGACAAACTGACAGAGTGCTGTTGGGTCGATAAGTAACTGTTTTGTTACTTTTTGGATGATCCAATGTGATTTATACAAAGGGATTATACCTTAATAGGCGCCATTGCGGCACACACTCACCGTTAAATCCTTTTGCAGTTTCAGCAGATCCTCATTGTCAGTATCGGCAGTTAGTGCCGCCTCCACCTGCTGGAGCTGGGCTTTGTATCCAGCCAACTGCTTTGCGAGCTCTTCAGCCATCTGTACAAATAAGAATTGATGAGTTTACTCCACGTTTTGTTAAGATTTTGTGTGCAAAGTGTTTGCTTTCAGTGCTGCAACTTCTATGTTGTAGTATTTAGCCCCAGCACCGTGCAATTCTGATACAGGCAGGCCCCGGAATACAAAAGAAGAGGTTATATAGGATTAGGGGCCGGTAAAAGCTCCATTAAAGCTGAACTCCAGGGTACTAGGTGTCATCCTAGACTCCAATCTGTCCTTTCAGCCCCAGATCCAATCGCTGACAAACTCATGTAGACTTCACCTCCGCAACATCTCCGAGATACGACCGTTCCTAACCTCTGAAACCACTAAGCAACTCATTCACTCCCTCATATCTCGCCTTGACTATTGTAACTCCCTCCTCATTGACCTACCTCATCGCAGGCTATCCCCTCTTCAGTCTATCATGAATACTGCTGCCAGACTCATTCACCTTACTAACTGCTCTGTATCTACCACCCCTCTCTGCCAATCCCTCCACTGGTCTCCATTCAGTGTCCTCCACCCCTCTCTGCCAATCCCTCCACTGGCCTCCACTGAGTGTCCTCCACCCCTCTCTGCTAATCCCTCCACTGGCCTCCATTCAGTGTCCTCCACCCCTCTCTGCCAATCCCTCCACTGGCCTCCATTCAGTGTCCTCCACCCCTCTCTGCCAATCCCTCCACTGGCCTCCACTGAGTGTCCTCCACCCCCTCTCTGCTAATCCCTCCCACTGGCCTCCATTCAGTGTCCTCCACCCCTCTCTGCCAATCCCTCCACTGGCCTCCATTCAGTGTCCTCCACCCCTCTCTGCCAATCCCTCCACTGGCCTCCATTCAGTGTCCTCCACCCCTCTCTGCCAATCCCTCCACTGGCCTCCATTCAGTGTCCTCCACCCCTCTCTGCTAATCCCTCCACTGGCCTCCATTCAGTGTCCTCCACCCCTCTCTGCCAATCCCTCCACTGGCCTCCATTCAGTGTCCTCCACCCCTCTCTACCAATCCCTCCACTGGTCTCCACTCAGTGTCCTCCACCCCTCTCCGCCAATCCCTCCACTGGCCTCCACTCAGTGTCCTCCACCCCTCTCTGCCAATCCCTCCACTGGCTTCCCATTGCCCAACGGATAAAATTCAAAACACTAACACTGACGTATAAAGCCATTTATAACTCTGCCCAATTAAATCACCGATCTTGTCTCTAAAGACCACCCAAACCGTACTCTCCGCTCCTCGCAAGACCTCCTACACTCTAGCTCCCTTATCTCCTCCTCCCATGCCCGTCTCCAGGATTTCTCAAGGGCTTCACCCATCCTCTGGAACTCCCTACCCTAATCTATCAGGCTATCGCCTACTCTGCTCACTTTTAGGCGCACTCTGAAAACCCATCTCTTCAGGGAAGCCTACCCCGACCCTAGCTAATACTGGAATCCTTTACTCCTCCTACCACTCCATCCCCCACAGCTAATTACCTCTTGTACCACTATCCCCTCCCTCCTAGATTGTAAGCTCCAAGGAGCAGGGCCCTCTAATCCCTCTTGTATTGAACTGTATTGTGACTGTACTGTCTCCCTCCATAATGTAAAGCACTGAGCAAACTGTCAGCGAGATAGAAGTCCTGTATAATAATAATAATTAGAAAGAAATCTATCCTTGCCATTAGCCTGGGGTCCCCCAACAGCACTTCAGGCTTCTTCCTATTGCCCAGTGCCCCCAAAGCAAGCCGTCTGCTATGGGGGCACTTGTGCGTGCTCGGTCCCGAGTCAGCTCTGCGTGTACACTGATCCACAGAGCGTGGCTCGGTCCCACCCCCTCCCCTCACTGGCTGAGACTGACAGCAGCAACTGCTGTCTCTGAGCCTATGAGGAGGGAGAGAACAAGGAGAGCCACTGCTCCCATGCAGGTCACTGGATTGAGATCGGGTTTAGGTACTGCAAGTATAAGGGGGGCCTGGGGAGGGGGGGGGGGGGAGATTAAGCTGCATACAGAAGGTTTTTTGTATCTTAATGCAGAGACTGCATTACAGCAGAGCTCCACCCAAAAGGGGATGTTCCTGCTTTAAGGGTTTGTCCCCCCGTTGAGGATTGGCACCTTTGAGAAGCGGGTACACGAATTTGACAGGTACCCACTCCCACCTCCACTGAGATCGCCTAAGGCGATCGGAAGCTAAAGTTGTCCTCCTCCCCCTCTCTCCCCGTAGTCTTCTGGGACATGTGACAGGTCATTACAAAGCACATGGGAAGATGCCGGAGAGAGAAGATAGTCGGTGAAACCAGAGGTGGTGAGGATAACGCTGGACCGAGGGACAGGTAAGTGTCTGTATTTTAAAAGTCAGCAGCTACAGTTCTTGTAGCTGCTGACTTTAATTTTTTGTCTTTTTTTTTTAATTCAATGGAACTCCGCTTTAAAGTGTTACTAAACCCCGGACCCCGCATTCACTATATCCGGTCTCCCCGGACCCCGCATTCACTATATCCGGTCTCCCCGGACCCCGCATTCACTATATCCGGTCTCCCCGGACCCCGCATTCACTATATCTGGTCTCCCCGGACCCTGCATTCACTATATCCGGTCTCCCCGGACCCTGCATTCACTATATCCGGTCTCCCCGGACCCCGCATTCACTATATCCGGTCTCCCCGGACCCCGCATTCACTATATCCGGTCTCCCCGGACCCCGCATTCACTATATCCGGTCTCCCCGGACCCCGCATTCCCTATATCCGGTCTCCCCGGACCCTGCATTCACTATATCCGGTCTCCCCGGACCCCGCATTCACTATATCCGGTCTCCCCGGACCCCGCATTCACTATATCCGGTCTCCCCGGACCCTGCATTCCCTATATCCGGTCTCCCCGGACCCTGCATTCCCTATATCCGGTCTCCCCGGACCCCGCATTCACTATATCCGGTCTCCCCGGACCCTGCATTCACTATATCCGGTCTCCCTGGACCCTGCATTCACTATATCCGGTCTCCCCGGACCCTGCATTCCCTATATCCGGTCTCCCCGGACCCTGCATTCACTATATCTGGTCTCCCCAGACCCTGCATTCACTATATCCACTCTCCCACAGTACACAGAACATGGAAATGCAATTATTTTAGTAAATATAAACTGCTAAATAGCTTTTCTCTTCAGCGGTTAGAGCAGTCTTGTGACTTCAGCACAGCACTGGTTAAAGCCTGTAGGAGGAATTTTCTTTCTGCTCTAGGAAGATGCAAAACCCCTGACCTCTGTCTGGACAGTGCTGACTGGCCCTGTGCTGATCACATGCACTCTCCAAAGAAGAAAAAAAACAAAAAAAACAAAACATCTGTAGCAATACACACTAAACTGAGCATGTGCAGAAGGGCTATGGGTTCAGTCTGTCTTTTCAGTGTGGACATCTGAACAAGAGAAGGGACAGAGAAGACAGGATCAAATGGCTTTTTTACACAATGTAGAGGATTAACCCCTTAGGTTCCACGTTGAGTATAACCAGCATACTTTCCTGCACCTACAGACTGATTGCACTGTTGGGGGTTTAGTAACACTTTAAGGTAAAAAAACACCTTCAGCTTTTACAACCATTTTAACTCAAATCCATCTACATCTGCTAGTCCATCTCAAGCCCGCCATGCATGGATCGAATCTCAGCCAGTTCAGCATTTGAACCATCTAGGGGCAGGCTGGCTGTCTGTACCGAAGATGATCTAATGTTGGAGAGATTCCATGGGGGGGAATCTAATGGCGGAGGGGTTCCATGGGGGTGGGGAGAATCTAACGGCGGGATTCTGCAGGGGGTGCGGTGGAATCTAACGGAGCGGAGGGATACCATGGGGGATCTAACGGTGGAGGGATTCCACTGGGGGGGAGGATCTAAGGGCGTTGGAGGGATGCCACGGGGGGGATCTAGCAGGGAAGGGATGTCACGGGGGGGGGGAATCTAGCGGAGGATGGATGCCACGGGGGGATCTAGCGGAGGAGGGATGCCACGGGGGGGGGGGGATCTAGCGGAGGAGGGATGCCACGGGGGGGGGGATCTAGCGGAGGAGGGATGCCACGGGGGGGGGGATCTAGCGGAGGAGGGATGCCACGGGGGGGGGGGGGATCTAGCGGAGGAGGGATGCCACGGGGGGGGGGGGATCTAGCGGAGGAGGGATGCCACGGGGGGGGATCTAGCGGAGGAGGGATGCCACGGGGGGGGGGATCTAGCGGAGGAGGGATGCCACGGGGGGGGGGATCTAGCGGAGGAGGGATGCCACGGGGGGGGGATCTAGCGGAGGAGGGATGCCACGGGGGGGGATCTAGCGGAGGAGGGATGCCACGGGGGGGGGGGATCTAGCGGAGGAGGGATGCCACGGGGGGGGGGGATCTAGCGGAGGAGGGATGCCACGGGGGGGGGGGGATCTAGCGGAGGAGGGATGCCACGGGGGGGGATCTAGCGGAGGAGGGATGCCACGGGGGGGGGATCTAGCGGAGGAGGGATGCCACGGGGGGGGGATCTAGCGGAGGAGGGATGCCACGGGGGGGGGGATCTAGCGGAGGAGGGATGCCACGGGGGGATCTAGCGGAGGAGGGATGCCACGGGGGGGGGTCTAGCGGAGGAGGGATGCCACGGGGGGGATCTAGCGGAGGAGGGATGCCACGGGGGGGATCTAGCGGAGGAGGGATGCCACGGGGGGGATCTAGCGGAGGAGGGATGCCACGGGAGGGAACTAGCGGAGGAGGGATGCCACGGGAGGGAACTAGCGGAGGAGGGATGCCACGGGAGGGAACTAGCGGAGGAGGGATGCCACGGGAGGGAACTAGCGGAAGAGGGATGCCACGGGAGGGGGGGAGCTAGCGGAAGAGGGATGCCACGGGAGGGGGGGGAGCTAGCGGAAGAGGGATGCCATGGGAGGGGGGGGAGCTAGCGGAAGAGGGATGCCACGGGAGGGGGGGAGCTAGCGGAAGAGGGATGCCACGGGAGGGGGGGAGCTAGCGGAAGAGGGATGCCACGGAAGGGGGGGAGCTAGCGGAAGAGGGATGCCACGAGTGATCTAGCAGAGGACGGATTCCACAGAGGGGATCTAGCCTGGTGGAGGAGGGAGACCACGGAGATCTTAGTTCAGGTGATGCCATATATAGGGCTGTTCTCCCACAGTGACATGAATGGTCCCGCGGAGGGATATGGTGACAAGTCCAGTGCTCACAGGCGGAGGGATATCGGTCAGGCCGGCTCTGTACCGGTGGTGATCCGTATAGTAATATTCATAGGCCGCAGAGGAAGCTGAGCTCTCCCCTCCCCCTACTCCCGCCTTTCTGTCCGCTCCCCCATCCACACAGAAAGACCCCTACACTGCCCGGAACATACAACACCCCCTTCCCTCACCCGCCCACACACTCACCGTCCCCGGAGCGCCTCTCTCCTCCACACTCAGAAAACCTCTACTCTCTTCTCGCGGTACTTCCCAATCTCGCGAGGCTGGGGAGGAGCCACTAGCAGGTTGACCTCACATGGGGACCGTTGCCATGGTCACAGGAATGAGGCCTGCTGCTGGAAGAGGTGGCTGAGTGTTAGGAGGAGGAGCTTGGACGTGAGGGAAGCGGAGGGGAAGGTATAAAATGCGGCACACGCTCCATTGTCCTGCCTACAGAGGGGAAGATATAAAGTGCGGCACACGCTTCATTGTCCTGCCTACAGAGGGGAAGATATAAAATGCGGCACACGCTCCATTGTCCAGCCTGTAGAGGGGAAGATATAAAGTGCGGCACACGCTTCATTGTCCAGCCTACAAATGGGGAACATATAAATGGAATGGAAACCTCATCAAAAGTGCATGAAAACAACATAAAAAATGCACCCCGCTTGTGGAAAGTTCTCAAGTCCCAGTTTACAGAATTGCATGACATAGGAAACCGCATTATATTCAATGGAGGCCGTCCAATCAATTCAGCACAGTGCAATTTTGGCAAAGGTTCCTGGTCGACTTCAGTGTCATTTCAGCCCCATAGACTTCTATGTTACCTCACAGAAGTCGCATCAGCAGAGATAAGAAGCATTCCTATGTTACTTTGATGGACCCAGTTTGTTTTTTTTAACCCTCACCTCTCCTCCCTGGTCATTCTTCATCCTTGAATTTTGATACAGCTGTGATTTTGGAGACTTCCTTAGAAAAATTGAAGGATCGAACCTTCCTTAGATTGATTGACCATTCCTTTGATCAATTGACCCTTCCTTCGACCGACGGAAGAGTTGGTCAATTAATCCATCGATCTTTCCTTCGATTGATCCTTCCTTCAATCAAACAATCCTTCTTTCCATTGGCTGATCGACAGACCCTTCCTTCAATCCATGGATCAATCAAAGGAAGGGTCATTGATCGAGCAAAGGAAAGGTTGGTCAGTCGATCGAAGGAAGGGTCGGTAGATTGATCAAAGGAAGGGTCAATTGATCAAGGAAGAGTCAGGTGAATGATTGAAGAAAGGGCCAGTAGATCAATAAAAGGAAGGGTCAGTCAGTCATTGGAAGGAAGGGTCGGTCAATCGATCGAAGGAAGGGTCGGTAGAGTGATCAAAGGAAGAGTCGGGAAGTTCGGTTTGCGGTTGAACATTCAAACTTACCAAAAGTTCAAATGAGAACTTTGTGCAGAGGGGACAATTCACTAAGCGGTATCTTATGTTGAGGGGAACCCCCACGCTAAAATATAAAAAAAAAATGGCGTGGGCCCCCCCCCCCCAAATTCATACCAGACCCTTGCCGGCAAGTCAGGAAAGGAGGGGGATGAGTAAGCACCCCCCCCTTCTGAACCATACCAGGCCACATGCCCTCAACATGGGGTGCTTTGGGGTAGGGGGCTTTGGGACAAGGGCCTCTTCCCCAAAACCATGGCCGGTGGCCCCCCAGATCCCGCCCCCCCCCCCAATGTGAATGAGTATTAAACCGGTACTCATTAAAATAAACATAAAAGTTTAGTGTAAAAAATGACAGGAGACAGTCTTCGACAAGTCCTTTATTAAAAACAAAAATTAAAAAAATGTCCCCTGAAGTAGATTCAATGTCAATACCAATCATGATGCCTGCCACCACTGCCAACCCAAAAAAAGAAAACATGCACAGTACACTGTGGGGCACGGCAGGCGAATAGCCCACCGAACACACGAGTAGCCGATGTTCGAGTCAAACTTTTATTTGAGTCAAACATAATGCCCAACACTAGTGTACATCAATAGAAACAAACAGCCCTGTAGTATAAAATGGCAAGACCCCGACCCCCCCCCCAAGCTAACTAACTGCTCAGTCCAATGTTAACTCTTCCCAGTGAAAACTGGAAGATCAGGGAAGCAGCACTGAGAGACCAGGAGCTAGCAGCCTGCTAGACTGCGAAAGGGAATTGTGTTTCACATTGGAGAGGAGTTTTACACTGACAACTTTCACATATACTGTAAAGTCTCGTAGAGCTTGTTGAGCTACCCACACAGTAGATACATTGTATCTCTCTCTGTCCTTTCAGAGAGAGGAAAAAAAATTTGTGTCAGTAGCATAATAATAATAAAAAAAAGCAAATTGCTCACTATGGTTTCTGGCCTGTACTACGGGTACAAACAACAGCTAACATACAGTTGCAAGAAAAAGTATGTGAACCCCTTGGGATTACATGGAGTTTTGCATGAATTGGGCATAAAATGTGCTCTGAACGTCATCTAAGTCACAACAATAGAAGAACACAGTCTGCTGAACATAATACTACACAAACATTAGATGTTGCCATGGTTTAATTGCACATAACATGTAAACATTCACAGTGCAGGGAGGAAAAAGTATGTGAACCTTTGGACTTAATAACTGGTTGACCCTCCTTTGGCAGCAATAACCTCAACCAAACGTTTCCTGTAGTTGCAGATCAGACCTGCACAACGTTCTGGAGTCATTTTGGACCACTCCTCTTCACAAAACCGTTTCAGTGTAGCAATAATCTTGGGATGTCTGGTGTGAATCGCACTCTTAAGGTCATGCCACAGCATTTCAATTGGGTTGAGGTCAGGACTCTGACTGGGCCACTCCAGAAGGCGTATTCTGTGCTGTTGCATTCTGTGCTTTGGGTCATTGTCCTGTTGCATCACCCATCCTCTGCGGAGCTTCAGTTGGTGGACAGATGGTCATACGTTTTCCTGCAAAATGTCTTGATAAACTCTGGAATTCATTTTCCCATCAATGACAACAATCTGTCCAGGCCCTGAGGCAGCAAAGCAGCCCCAAACCATGATGCTCCCTCCGCCATGTTTTACAGTGGGGATGAGGTTTTGATGTTGGTGTGCTGTGCCTTTTTTTCTCCACACATAGTGTTGTGTGTTCTTCCCAAACAACTCAATCTTGGTTTCATCTGTCCACAGTATATTTTGCCAGTAGTGCTGTGGAACATCCAGGTGCTCTTTTGCAAACTTCAAACGTGCTGCAATATTCTTTTTGGACAGCAATGGCTTCCTCCGTGGTGTCCTCCCATGTACTCCATTCTTGTTTAATGTTTTCCTTATTGTAGATGTGTCAACAAAAATGTTAGCATGTGCCAGAGATTTCTGTAGGTCTTTAGCTGACACTCTGGGATTCTTCTTTACCTCATGCAGCATTCTGCGCTGTGCTCTTGCAGTCATTTTTACAGGACGACCACGCCTAGGGAGAGTAGCAACAGGGCTAAACTTTCTCCATTTGTAGACAGTCTGTCTTACCGTGGACACATGAACATCAAGGCTTTTGGAGATACTTTTGTAACCCTTTCCAGCTTCATGCAAGTCAACAATTCTTCATCGTAGGTCTTCTGAGAGCTCTTTTCTGCGAGGCATGGTTCACATCAGACAGTGCTTCTTGAAACCAGTAAACCCAAAACAGGTGTGTGTTTTTTAAGGGCAGGACAGCTGTCAGCAACACATCCAATATCATCACACTGATTGGAGTCAAGGTTGGCTCACTCCTGGCTCCAATTAGCTCTGGAAGAAGTCATTAAGCTAGGGCCTCACTTACATTTTCCTCCCTGCACTGTGAATGTTTACATGTTATGTGCAATTAAACCATGGCAACATCTAATGTTTGTGTAGTATTATGTTCAGCAGACTGTGTTCTATTGTTGTGACTTAGATGACGTTCAGAGCACATTTTATGCCCAATTCATGCAAAACGCCACGTAATCCCAAGGGGTTCACATACTTTTTCTTGCAACTGTACACACATGTGGTATTGTTGCGATTGTCAGGAACAGGAGAAAGTATTTTGGTTTGTTCTTTGGTGGTTGGTTATGGTATTAGCAAGAAATATAAAGCTAAATTTAAAAATGTGTTTGCTTTTTTTTACTATTTTGGGCCAGTTTTTCTTTGGTAATAAAAAAAAAAAGAAACAAATTAGGAGCTATCCATTACCATTTACCTCCAAATGAATGCCCAATTTGTCCTGAAAAAAACGCGGTATAATCCACCTGGATGTAGAAAGTAGTGGTGATGATATGGACGGTTTTGCTAACACGTCAAAGTTGCAAAATTGTGCTTAGGCATTAAGATTTGTTTTACCTGTAGGCAGGAAGGGGTTAAAAAACGAGTTTACTACCACTTTAACCCAATATATTGTCATGGGTTGCAGTAAATACCAGTATGCACAAATATGAGTAAGTTTACCAGTTTATTAGATCAGTTACAGTTCACTAGAAAATATGTTCACTGGGCAATGGCGGCATAGAATGGAGATCTATTATTAATATTTGTATCCAGCATTTATATGCGCTGACAGTTTACACCGCAGTTTACAACACAATGGCAGACAGTACAATCACAATACAATTTAATACAGGAGGAATCAAAGGGCCCTGCTTGTTAGAGCTTACAATCTAAGGCGGAGGGTCAAGAGATACAAAAGGGAATACCTGTGTGGGATGGCCTGATGGAGAAACTAAAAGTAGTTGTTAGGTGGGGGAAGGCTAGGCCTGTCTGAAGAGAAAGGATTTCAGGGATTGTATAAAAGTGAACAGAGTAAGAAAAGTCGGACAGATTGGGATAGGGAGTTCCAGAGGATGGGAGTGGCTCAGGAGAAGTCTTGGAGGCGAGCATGGGAGGAAGTGAAAAGGGAGCAGGAGGTCTTGGGAGGAACAAAGAGAACGATTAGGTTGGTATTTTGAGACCAGGTTGGTGATGTAGCTGGGAGACGAGTTGTGGATGGCTTTGTAAGTTGTTATAAGTATTTTGAATTTAATTCGTTGGCTGAGTGGCAGCCAATGGAGGGATTGGCAGAGAGGAGTAGCAGACACTGGGCGGCTGGTAAGGTGGAGGAGTCTGGCAGCATTCATGATGGACTGGAGGGGGGATAGCCTATGTAAAGGTAAGCCAATGAGGAGGGAGTTGCAGTAGTCGAGGCGAGAGATAACCAGGGAGTGGACCAGGAGCTTGGGGTGTCATTGGTTTGGAAGAAGCGTATTTTAGAGTTGTTGCGGGGGCTGAGGAGGCAAGCTTTAGACATTGATTGGATGTGCGGCTGACAGGATAGTCCAGAGTTACCTCTAGCACCTTGGCATGCATGGAAAGGTTGATAGTTGAGCCATTGATCTTGACAGAGAAGTCAGGGGAAGGAACATGTGGGGGAGGAAATATTATGAGGTCGGTTTTGGGTAGATTGAGTTTCAGGAAGTGGTGTGCCATCCAGGCTGATATGTCTAAATTAGTAATTAGTTCTATGCAGCTACATTAGAGTAAACCTGGTAATCCATAAAATCAGCAATAAGTTACGGCATTAGAAAACAGTAACAGAAATGATAGTCAATATTGCGATAACTCCTCTGTATACAGTAGGCTATAACCACTTTAGAGTGCCTTCTATATAAACGGCAGTGATGGAATGTAAGACTCCCTAAAGAGGTACCTCTTACTATGGACAACAGGCAAAGTTCTTGTGAAGCAGATATCTGAGTGCGTAATCTTTAGCCCTAGTTCAGCCGGCTAGCGTTAGGACCCAGTCTTTACGGTGGTGCACACGAGTACAGTCCTAGTAAAGTCTGCATGCAGTAAATAATGCTGCTAGTTCGGTGGCAAGTCCCTATGTGCTCAGTCTCTGCTAGCAGCAATAGGTTATTTGTAGCAGTGTCCTCTCACCAGCCCCAGCAATACAGCAACAAGGGTCTTACTGTTCGGATGTCAGCTCACTTCTGGATCTGCCTCGAGTGACTCCGGTCCTCAGCACTCAGCCACAGGCTTGTGGTAAGTTGATGTGCGCACCTTGGTCTCCTCGTAGCAAAGCCCTTGGTATTCAGCCTAAGAAAACACAGCTCTCTGTCTTTATACCCAGCTCTCCTTGGGAATTGTAGTCCAATGGTGGTCCATTAACTACCATAGTAAAAAGTCTTTCCCAAACTCCAAGATTCAGTGCTGCCAACCATCAAGTCTCTTGAGCTCCTTCTTGTCAGCTCTCCCTGGCAGATGGAGGTAAGGTAGTAGTAACCCGTTCAGCGGAAGTCCATTGGGTGCACAGAGAGCACTGCAGCTCAGTGTCCTAAATCACTCTGTCTCTAGCCAAGAACCTAGCTATAAGTGTAGGCCTTCATCTTGTGACCCAAGGGTCATGTGCCGTCCTTTGGTACTTGCTATGTGGTTCTTTGTGATCCCAGTAGTGGGAACAGGAACATTGATTTGCAAAGCACAAATAATGACAGTAGTCTCCATGTCAAATGTGGACCCTGACATCACCAAAGGGGCGCACATAATGTTCAGTATTTGTAATGCTTGAGTGCTGTCAGAAGCTGCAGATCTAATAAAAAAAATGATGGTCAGAGAGTGCGGACATGCTACATTTGTGAGTGGAGATATGCTGCAGAAGACATTATGGAACTGGGAATGTGTTACATTAGGCTGGTAGAGATCAGAACTATTACCCTAATCAATGTTCCCACCACAGACTGCTGAGGGCCAAGGGCCACACATCATATAGTAAAGAGCCGCATGTGACCTTCGAGCAGCAGGTTGGGCACCAGCGCTCTAGGTCTATCATGTACCCTGCAGCAGGTTTCCAGTCTTCAACAACACCAGTAGTATGTCTGTAGTCTCTGACCTCTTATTCTACTATGTCTGTAGTCTCTGACCACTTATTCTACTATGTCTGTAGTCTCTGACCACTTATTCTAGTATGTTTGTTCTGACCACTTATTCTAGTATGTCTGTAGTCTCTGACCACTTATTCTAGTATGTCTGTAGACTCTGACCACTTATTCTATGTCTGTAGTCTCTGACCCCTTATTCTAGTATGTCTGTAGTCTCTGACCACTTATTCTAGTATGTCTGTAGTCTCTGACCACTTATTCTACTATGTCTGTAGACTCTCACCACTTATTCTAGTATGTCTGTAGTCTCTGACCACTTATTCTAGTATCTCTGTAGTCTCTGACCACTTATTCTAGTATGTCTGTAGACTCTGACCACTTATTCTAGTATGTCTGTAGACTCTGACCACTTATTCTAGTATGTCTGTAGTCTCTGACCACTTATTCTACTATGTCTATAGTCTCTGACCACTTATTCTAGTATGTCTGTAGACTCTGACCACTTATTCTATGTATGTAGTCTCTGACCACTTATTCTAGTATGTCTGTAGACTCTGACCACTTATTCTAGTATGTCTGTAGACTCTGACCACTTATTCTAGTATGTCTGTAGTCTCTGACCACTTATTCAACTATGTCTATAGTCTCTGACCACTTATTCTAGTATGTCTGTAGACTCTGACCACTTATTCTAGTATGTCTGTAGTCTCTGACCACTTATTCTAGTATGTCTGTAGACTCTGACCACTTATTCTATGTATGTAGTCTCTGACCACTTATTCTAGTATGTCTGTAGTCTCTGACCACTTATTCTAGAATGTCTGTAGACTCTGACCACTTATTCTAGTATGTCTGTAGTCTCTGACCACTTATTCTAGTATGTCTGTAGTCTCTGACCACTTATTCTAGTATGTCTGTAGACTCTGACCACTTATTCTATGTATGTAGTCTCTGACCACTTATTCTAGTATGTCTGTAGTCTCTGACCACTTATTCTAGTATGTCTGTAGACTCTGACCACTTATTCTAGTATGTCTGTAGTCTCTGACCACTTATTCTAGTATGTCTGTAGACTCTGACCACTTATTCTAGTATGTCTGTAGACTCTGACCACTTATTCTATTATGTCTGTAGTCTCTGACCACGTATTCTATTATGTCTGTAGTCTCTGACCACTTATTCCAGTATGTCTGTAGTCTCTGACCACTTATTCTAGTATGTCTGTAGTCTCTGACCACTTATTCTAGTATGTCTGTAGACTCTGACCACTTATTCTAGTATGTCTGTAGACTCTGACCACTTATTCCAGTATGTCTGTAGTCTCTGACCACTTATTCTAGTATGTCTGTAGACTCTGACCACTTATTCTAGTATGTCTGTAGACTCTGACCACTTATTCTATTATGTCTGTAGTCTCTGACCACTTATTCTAGTATGTCTGTAGACTCTGACCACTTATTCTAGTATGTCTGTAGACTCTGACCACTTATTCTATTATGTCTGTAGTCTCTGACCACGTATTCTATTATGTCTGTAGTCTCTGACCACTTATTCCAGTATGTCTGTAGTCTCTGACCACTTATTCTAGTATGTCAGTAGTCTTTCACCATCTCCTCCAATATGTCTGCAGTCTCTGACAGTCTTCAGTAGTGTTACCAGGGCGTTTTTTTTAGCGGGAGCATTGGGGAACGTCGTTCTGGCACCTCCAGCATTAAATGTATGTAATGGCAAGGGGTGCTGGGGTGGGCTGGAAGGTCTATTGATACTGGCTGGGGATCTATTGTCACTGGAGGGGATCTATTTTTGCATGGTGGTCTATTGTTACTGGGCCGGTCTCTGGTGGGGGAATCTGTTGTTGCTGGAAGGGATCTACTGTTGAGGGAGGAGGGTCTATTATTGCTGGCTGCTGGAGAGCCTATTGAAGCTGGTTCCTGGGAGATCTGTTTTTGCTGCTGGGGGTCTATTGTTGCTGGGGTGGTTTTTGTTGCCAGGGGCCATTGTTGATGGGGGAATCTATTGTTGCTGGGGTGGTAATTTGTTGCAGGGATCTATTGTTGCTGGGGAGGTCTATTGCTGCTTGCTGCGGGGATCTATTTTATTGCTTTTCGTGTTATCATTAACAAATTCCATATAAATTACTGGGAGGTGGAACCAAGGGACTGCTCAGAGGTGGGTGGGGGGGCAGAGCCGGGTGACTGGGACCAGTGTAGCAGCTGAGCTGCTGCTCCTTCCAGTGTTCCTCTCAGACTCAGTCCCTTACTGCAAGCTGGCCGATGGCTGCTGATCACTGTGGAGTTCCAGTCTTTCTCTTCCCATTCATCAGTGGAGGCGGAGGCAGAGTTGCGCCTGCAGAGGAAGGTAATGTCTGACTGATCGCTCAGTTCAGGTGTTCTCTGTGTGTGGGGGCTGAGCTGCCTGCTGTGACAACATTTTGTCTCCCCCCATTGCCTGGGGAATTCCAATCTGGGATCTGTCAGAGTGTGGATCCATCATCCTCCACTCACTGCAACTGTCACCCTGCCACTGTCAGCCACAGATACAGTCCGTCCGTGACACTGATTGTGTCTTTAATATTGGTGATGATGCAGGGGCGGACTGACAACTCATGGGGCCCCCGGGCAATAGGGGATCATGGGGCCCCTGTGTGCTTGCCCAAACTCAAAAAAGCCTATGAAAAAGGTACCAGGGGCATCTCATGGGGCCCCTACTGACCCCGGGCCCTCGGGCAGTGCCCGAGTTTCCAAATGGTCAGTCCACCCCTGTGCTGATGGCATCTTATCGCACTTATTTTTGCAAACTAAAAGAAATGTAACCTTTCATGTTTTGTTGCTTTAATATTTTCTACTGTTTTGAAATTTTTTTTTTTGTGGGGGTGCAAGTAGCTGGTCTTGCCTGGGGCAAAAATAGTCTAGCATCAGCCCTGCCCCTGCCCCTGCCCCTGCCCCTGCCCCTGCCCCTATGCTTCATAAATTAAAAACCACTGGTGTGGACTATTCAAATGATAATCCTTGTTGTGTCCACTTGGTGTCACTAGAGTAGCAGGTTAGTGAAAGCTCCCGGAAACTGTACAGTTCTTTTCATTGGGATTCCCACATTCTAATACATACAGAACACGGGTGTCAAACTCCATTTGTTTGCGGGCCTCATCAGCATTATGGTTGCCCTCAAAGGGCCTATTGTATATGTAAGACTAGATGTCCAGAGCACCCCAACCCCCCCATTACATCAGAAGTCAAGAATCCCTCACTCTCCGTAACATCACCGTGCACCCCCTTTGGGGGCAGATGTCGAAAGCAGAAAGTGCAGGGTCTGGAGAAGGACCAGAGGAGGAATGGAGTCAGTTACCAGAGTCTGCTGAATGCTGAGACCAGGGGAGGCTGAGATGAGAAGGTGCTGCAGCTGCACTGAGAGGTGCAGGATTTGGCAGAGGAGTTATAGTCTCCACTCTGCTGCCGAATGCTGAGACAAAGTGGGGGCAGAGACAAGGGGGTACCTGCAGGAGAAGTGCAAGGGCCACATGAAATGGGCCATATTTGGCCGGTGGGCCTTGTGGTTGACACCTGTGATATAGAGGGAGATCTTGTTTTAACTCTAAGGCTTCATGCACACTGTATGTTAGAAAAATGCTGTAGAATGCCGCATTAAAAACACGAGTTTTGTCACTTTTTTTGTGTTTTTCAGCGTATTTTAGTGGTTTATAGCATTTTTCAACTTTTGCATCATTTAGCAAAACTATACTCCCACAAAAGCTTAAGGCTCAAAAACACTCATAAATGCTTTTTTTTTAAGCATTTTTCCGCGTTTTTAGCTTTTTTCAGAGTCAGGGCTTATGCACACCGGATGTTATAAAAACACCAGTAGCATTAGCTGTACAATGAGTGTTAAAAACTTGAGTTTTGTTGTGTTTGTTAGTGTTTTTGCATGGGCTTTTTTCAACAAATTTTAGTGTTTTTCAGCTTTCATTTTTTCAGTGTTTTCTTTAGCAAAACTAAGCTTGAGGCTCAAAAATGCTCATAAACGCCGGATAGACGCAATTGTTTTTAGCATTTTTCAGCTTTTATCAGCATTAGAGCGTTTTTACAGTTAAAAAAACCCTCTTGAAACCCACTAGTTCTGGGAGGTTTTTTCCAGTCAGAAAATGCACCTGCCAAAAAATGCTGATTCCAGTCTATGTGTGTATGGACACATAGGATAACATGCTGGGGTTTACTGGCTGTAGGAAAAAACCACCAGAAGCCAAAAACAGTCGCTGTAAAAATGTCCCGTGTGCATGAGGACACCTAAAAAACTCCTTGAAACCCACTGAAATAATATTCAGGGTAGAAGAGGAAGAGGGATTCTAAGTAGGGCTCATAAAGGTGACTATGCAGAATAAGAAGATGTTAAAAAAAAATGTAAACATTTTTTTTTTTTTTATATCAGGTTGCTTTAAGTGACATCAACTGCAGATTGAAACTCATCTCCTTAGAACCCATTCACACTTGTGCGACTTTAGGGTCCAAAGTCTCATGACATGTCCCATGTTTCCCAATGCATACCATTCATATCTGTGCAACTTCAAGTCGCAGCGACTTAAAAGTAGTTCCTGTGCTACTTTGGTCTGGTTTCATGCAACTTGAGGGCTGTAGACTTCAATGTAAGCCCTCCAAAATCGCATGAAAGTTGCACCTGAATGATATACATTCGACTTTGTAGAGCACGAGCAATCATCCTTGGTCAAAGCCAAAGTCCCATCAAAGTCACACACATCCAAAGTCACATCAAAGTTGTGTCAAAGTTGCATCAAGTCACACTGTAAAGTTGCAATGAAAATCGCACGATTTTAAACTAGTTGATTGTTCATGTAGTCATTGTTATTGTTCCTTTTCCCGTACCCTCCCTTCCTCCCCCGTCTGATCCCCCCCAAACTTCCCCCTACTTCTTAAATGCACTTAGGAGACGTTACTTTGTATGGCTGGGATGATAATGTCATCTATTGCTGACCCTTATGTTCCTGCTTTTGCTAGAATTGTATAGACATCTGTAATGTGATCCTCATTCATTTTTCTTCATTGTCCTACTGCCTCTTCAATGTCCAATGTATATCAACAAAGTCTCCTTGGTTGTGTTGTTAAAGTTTTCTCTCTTGTTAATAAAAATGTTTGAATGAGAAAATCGCACGATTTTGAAGTCGCACAAGTGTAGATGGAGCCCTAATCTGCAGATGAATGGCACAGAGTAGATACAAAAGTAAAAATGTTATTGTGTGTGTAGGATGCCCAAGGGCCACTCAATTTCTGAACTCTAGTCTTCCTTTCAGTCTTGCTCAGTGCTACGGGCTCCTCTCTTGTACTGATATTGATTACTCTGATTTCGCTGCACACTGTGACCTTCTCACAGTGTGTCTCAGAAGCTGCAGCATGTCAGATAGAGCCTGCCTCATTTCCTGGCTGGAGGACTTCTAGCATCATCTAGTGCTGCCTGTCCCTGCCCAACCGCATGCCCACCCATCAAGGCATCTTGATATCTGGATAACTCCTCCCAGGAGCCAGCCCACTACTAGCATCTGAGAGCTCTGGAGAGGAGTACTGAGGCAGAGTACTGGGATGTGTTCAGGAAGCTATGTACAGCACCTTGCTAGCCCCTCCCACCAGTCTGCATTTCATAGAGAAGCACAGAGATCCAGTGATGATATCACTTGGTTTAAAATAAGGGATGTAATGAAAACGGAAGAGTTGTATTTAAAATGTTATTAACATGTTCAGGATGGTGGTAAGGAGTAACCAAGGAAGGCAAAATATAAGTATATTAAGCTTTAGATTTTACTTTTTTGGGGGCATGTGTAGCACCCCCCCCCCCCCCCCCAAGGTCCACTAAATGACATTAACCTCTTACAGCTTGTATAAGAGTCCAGTGACTGGGGTTACTTATCAAATCATTTTTTACTTTACTTAGTTGTTTCTAAATGTTATATTTTGCTACCCATTCCACAACATACATCAACCCCTTTACAGCCACCTAACAAATACAGGGGTTGGACAAAGAAATGGAAACACTTTATGATTTGCAGGTGTGAAAGTGTTTCGTGTTGAAAGCAGAAGTGATGTAACACTCTTTTACTTCCGCTATGTGATGAGACACCTAGCTAACAGGTGGGAAGCCTTATTTTCCGCTGCTAGTATTACAGAGTCACGTCAGAGCTTACTGAGCTTCAAAGAGGGCGAATTGTTGGTGCCGCTTAGCTGGTTCCTCTGTGACTGAAGTTGCCAATTTATTTGCCGTGTCGCGAGGTATAGTATCAAAGGTTATGACGGCGTATACAGTTTCCGGGAAAACGTCTGATAAGGATAAGCGCGGTCGTGATGGTCAACTGATCGAAAGAGACAAAAGGACATTGCGCAGGATTGTGAAGCAACCGCTGCAAAAGTGCAGAGCTCAATCTCGGTCTTCATGGGACTCAGTCTTCCCGGGACTGAGATTGAGCTCTACAGTCACTTTTGCAGCAGTTGTGTTCTTATTCCTGGAACATGTCACTTTCACACCTGCAAATCATGTAGTGTCTCCATTTTTTTGACTAACCCCATATGTGCGGCAACAAAAGGCTGGGCGGCTGATGTTGAGCTGTGTTGAGCGTGTGTTTACTAGTGACTGAGCTGGGAAAGACAGCTTCTGGTCCCGGTTACGATCATTAGCTGGCGAGACCGACTCCCAATTATGTGACCAATGTGCAGGGCAGGATCTAGGGGGTGCTGGGTGGGCTGTGCCCCCCAGATTTTAGTTGTGTCTCCCCCTTCAGGTCTCTGAGAGTGCATTCAGTGGTCCATGAGCCAGTCTAATGCAGTCAGTTGATGTAAAGGGGCACTCTCATGGGAACACCTGATGTAAGGGGGCACTCTCATGGGAACACCTGATGTAAGGGGGCACTCTCATGAGGATAACTGATCATGTGTAAGGGGACACTCTGATGGGGACATCTAATGTAAGGGGGGCACTATTAAGGGACCCTAATGCCCTAATGTAAGGGGGCACTCTGACGGAGCACCTGATGTAATGGGGTACTCTGATGGACACGTTGTTCTAAGGGGGCACTCTCATGACAGCACCTGATGTAGGGCGGCATTCAGATGGAGACATCTGATGTAAGGGGGCTCTCTGATGAAGACATTGATGTAAGGGGGCACTCTGATGGGGACACCTGATGTAAGGGGGCACTCATATGGAAACATATGATGTAAGGGGACACTCTGATGGAGACATTGATGTAAGAGGGCACTCTGATGGGAACACCTGATGTAAGGGGGCACTCTGATGGGGCACCTGATGTAATGGGGTACTCTGATGGACACCTTCTAAGGGGGCACTCTCATGACAGCACCTGATGTAGGGCAGCATTCAGATGGAGACATCTGATGTAAGGGGGCTCTCTGATGGGGACATCTGATGTAAGGGGGCACTCATATGGGGACATCTGATGTAAGGGGGCACTCTGATGGAGACATTGATATAAGGGGGCACTCTGATGGGGACACCTGATGTAAGGGGGCACTCATATGGAAACATCTGATGTAAGGGGTCGCTAATATGGAAACATCTGATGTAAGGGGGCACTCTGATGGGGACACCTGATGTAAGGGGGCACTGTTATGGGGACATCTGATGTAAAGGGTCACTCTTATGGAGACATTGATGTAAGAGGGCACTCTGATGGGAACACCTGATGTAAGGGGTCACTCTGATGGATACACTGATGTAAGGGGGCGCTAATATGGAAACATCTGATGTAAGGGGGCACTCTGATGGAACCATTGATGTAAGGGGGCACTTTGATGGGAACATCTGATGTAAGGGGGCACTCATATGGGGACATCTGATGTAAAGGGGCACTCAGATGGAGACATTGATGTAAGGGGGCACTTTCATTGGAACCTGATGTAAGGGGACACCTGATGTATAGAGGCACTCTGAGGAGTAGTTATGATGTATAGGGGGACTCTTATCAGGACATCTGATATAAGGGGGGAAAAGGTTCTGTTTGATAGTGTTGTGACACTGTGTGACAGACTGTCAGTAGCTCACACACAGTGTTGACATTGTGCCCCCTGACTCTTTTTACTGCACCCTCAGATCAGATAGGCTAGATCCAGCCCTGTCACTGTGGCAGCCAATCACAGTGTGACGTCAATATGCTCACTGCACACGTTCCTGGATTAGGCTCAGAAGTAGTGGGTGCTCCACCAGCTGGAGACTGGAGCCATCACAGGTCAATGTAAATCGTTGCCAGCACACCACAGATCAACAAGTACTGTACGAACGTTTTATTGTGGAATGATCACATCACAATAGACAAAGTGCAATGTTTCATACTCGTGCAGGACCCCTTCATCACTCACATGCCTGACGAAGGGGTCCTGCGCAACTCCGAAACCTTGCACATGATTATTGTGCTGTGATCATTCTACAATAAAACTTTTGGACGGTACTTGTTGATCTGTGGTGTGCTGCCAAAGATGTACATTAGCCAATCACAGTGGTCACGTGATCAGCAAATCTTTCTGCCCCCCTCTGGCGTTCAAAACTTTTTTAAATGGACACCAGGTTGGTTGGGAAAGGGTTAAATACAGCTGCGAAGACTGGAAATATTTTGATAGAATTACAATTGTTTTCCAAGACCTGAACTGCTCCAGACAGTAGCGCCAAAGCTTTTCCAGTCACACAATAGATCTGATCAGTGGGGGGGGGGACCCGACCAGGACGACCCCCGCCGTGTATCGCCAACCCACAAGCGCTACCGCCACAAATGGAAAATCCCTTTACAAGAAAAACAAAGACCAAAATAATAATAATTTTGGACGGAAGCCACCGACTTGATAAAGCGGATTGAAGGGCTGTGCGTGTCACGCATCGCGGTATCTCGGATTGATGGGCGTAAAGTCAGCTGCCCACTTCCTGTCGGGCCCTCTGGGATTTCCTGTAGTAGACAAAGACCTCCGACCCGAGCCCTGTGTGGGTAGTATCTATTAATACTCCGCTACTAAATACCGCTACACCATAATTACTGCTCTACCCAGCCCCCGGACGCAGCGTAATTCCCCTTATTCCGTGGAAGAAACTTACTTCCAAAGTTCCCGATGCGTGCGTTGGCCCTTTGTGATCAGCGGGAAGTTTTTATGTCGGCAATTAAAGAGCAACAGCCAAATTTAGTGTAAATTTTGTGTTTTTTGAGACTCGGCCAAGCAAGGGATAATTTGCTTTTTGTTTTAATTCCACGTTTCCGCCACCCAAGTCTTCGGCTTCATGTTTTATTCATATATTCCTTTTATCGACTTTACTTTCCATGAACTAATAATTACCGTGATCGCTATCGAGCCAGAAAGTACGCAATACTGCACGCTGAGAGCAAGGTGCTGTGAGGGAGGTGACGGTGGGTAAAGCTAAACTCCAAACAGAGGAATCCAGATCTGTATTCATTAATACATCATTAAAGTGGAACCCCAGCCTTCCCTTCTGTCTTGCACAGTTGTACAGACTCCTCTCCTGTACTGAAATGACTTGCCTACATTTAACACTGGGGAGTTTTTGAAGCGTTTTTGCGTTAAAAAAGCGCCTGAAAAGCTCAAGAAAAACGCTTCCCATGTATGTAAATGTATATCTAAGTATCTAAAAAGAAAAAGAACAGTGAGCGTTGGTCCTAAACAGCAGCTAAGCACTCTAAGCAACCAATATATACTTAAATAGAATAACATAAAAATAGTGCAGCGCTGAGGGTAGTGTTTATAAAACAGAAATGAGTCCACTGCAAGTCCAGTTCATAAAAACGTGTCAAGTGACAAGTGGGAATTCAATGTTGGTGATCCGTGAGGAAGTGGCTGAAAAACGCACTCACCAGAAAGAAGATATATAAACGCAGTATATATCCAAAGCCCATGGATCCTCAATCCAGAAGGAAACAAAGCTGGTCCGGTCACAAAAAGTGGATCCCTCCTTTATTTTATGGATGCAGCAACAGATCTTCCTCCTCCCAGTTAGGTGTAGGATTCCAAAATCAGGGTTCTGCAAGCAAAGTGCTCTTTATGTGTACCTCTCCAATGTGGGGTAACTAGATCGATCCCCACAAACTTTAGCGATGTGGGGTCCCTTTGATGGAAACGTCTGTAATGTAGGGATAATGAATGGTCTTTATATCCTTTTCTGATGTTAGCAATATGCTCCCGGAGACGGTCTCTTAGCCTCCTAGTGGTCCGGTTAATAGGTGTATCGCCTCCAATCATCCCAGATCAGGCACTTGTTCTGATCTCACTGGCTACCACTGGATCCAGGACAATCCCCCCAGAGAAGTACCTGTGTGTTGGGAGATCCGTTGATGAAGGTACAAAGTTAGGAGAACTAGTGAAGGATGGATGCTGGACTTTCTTCACTAGTTCTCCTAACTTTGTACCTTCATCAACGGATCTCCCAACACACAGGTTCTTCTCTGGGGGGATTGTCCTGGATCCAGTGGTAGCCAGTGAGATCAGAACAAGTGCCTGATCTGGGATGATTGGAGGCGATACACCTATTAACCGGACCACTAGGAGGCTAAGAGACCGTCTCCGGGAGCATATTGCTAACATCAGAAAAGGATATAACGACCATTCATTATCCCTACATTACAGACGTTTCCATCAAAGGGACCCCACATCGCTAAAGTTTGTGGGGATCGATCTAGTTACCCCACATTGGAGAGGTACACATAAAGAGCACTTTGCTTGCAGAACCCTGATTTTGGAATCCTACACCTAACTGGGAGGAGGAAGATCTGTTGCTGCATCCATAAAGGAGGGACCCACTTTCTGTGACCAGACCAGCTTTGTTTCCTTCTGGATTGAGGATCCATGGGCTTTGGATATATACTGCGTTTATATATCTTCTTTCTGGTGAGTGCGTTTTTCAGCCACTTCCTCACGGATCACCAACATTGAATTCCCACTTGTCACTTGACACGTTTTTATGAACTGGACTTGCAGTGGACTCATTTCTGTATATCTAAGTATGCTTTCACACTGAGGTGTTGCGCTTGCAGTGTGGTGTAAAAACTCCTGCTTGCAGCATCTTTGCGGCATGTTTGGAGTTAAAAAAAAGCCACAAAACCGCCTCTTCCCATTGAAATCAATGGAAAACGCCTGAAAAATGCCTCTGAGAAGCGTTTTTGGTGCAGTTTTAAGTCACATGTCCTTTAAAAATCGTGGTAAAAATGCGGTGAAAACGCCTATGCGTTTTTTGAGGCATTTTTGCGGCGGATCAGTATGAAAGTAGCCTAAAGCTACTTTCACACTGGGGAGTTTTTGAAGCATTTTTGCATTAAAAAAACAGCACCTGAAAAACTCAAGAAAACCGCTTCCCTATGTATGTGAATGTATATCTATGTATGTTTTCACACTGAGGTGTTGCGCTTGCTGTTGCCGCAAAAACGCCTCTTCTGATTGAAATCAATGGAAAACGCCTTCAAACACCTCAATAACGGCTCTGAGAAGCGTTTTTGGTGCAGTTTTTAAGTCACATGTCCTTTAAAAACGCTCAGAAAGTGCGGTGAAAATGTCTATGCGTTTTTGCTATGTTTTTGCAATGGATCAGTACGAAAGTAGCCTAAGGCTATTTTCACACTGAGGAGTTTTTGAAGCGTTTTTGTGTTAAAAAAAAGCGCCTGAAAAGCTCAAGAAAAACACTTCCCTATGTATGTGAATGTATATCTATGTATGTTTTCACACTGAGGTGTTGCGCTTGCGGTGCGGTGTAAAACCTCTTTGGGGCATGGCAAAAAAAAAAAGCCCCAAAAACGCCTATTCCCATTAAAATCCATAGAAAATGCCTGAAAGGCGCCTCAAAAACGCCTCTGAGAAGTGTTTTTGGTGTAGTTTTTAAGTCATGTGTCCTTTAAAAATGCTCACAAAGCACGGCAAAAGCACTATAAAAATGCAATTGTCAGTTAAAGTAATGCACCATATCGCAAAATATGGCCTGGTCAGGAAGGGGGTAAATCCTCTGGAGGGCAAGTGGTTAACAGGTTGTGGCTCTATCCTCCTGACTCTGGAGGACCATAGAACCTTCCAGAAGTCGGTAAGCAGGAAGGGGTAGAGACCTAATCTGCATGTTTATGGAAGTCTGGACAGTTTAAGGTTTGGAGGCCCTGGTAGAGTGGTGGACTAGCTGACCGGAGAGTCGGGTGAAATATGGAGTGCTGAGGAGACTGTCGGTGCCTGGGAGGGGTCCCCTACTTCGGGGGGGGATGGCCTCCAGGCTGGGTTCAGGCTGGCTCTGGAGGATACATTCAACCAATGGCTCTGAAAAAGTCCCAGAAGTGGGTGGGATGAAACACGTCAACGTGGCATGTGCCCCCCCTCCCCCTGGCATCTGCATCCCTAGACTCCTACAGCAAGGATACCCATACCTGGGCTGTTTTCCACGGCCTGTACTTGAGGATCAGCAGTCACTTATAGAGTGATGGCAGGAACTCCTGCTGGACTTGGATGTCTCACCAATATCTCAGCCTAAGCCCCTACAGGACCCTGAGGTCCCACCAGACTGTGAGTATTGGTGACCCTGTGTTGCTACCTTAGTCACATCAGCTGTACAGTTGCACAGGCTGGACTGGTTACACACGTCTATGTTGGTTATATAGTTCTCCAGTATACTTTACTACACAGACTGGCCACTGTTCATTACAGCATTGGACTCCAAGTCAATAGTCTGACTTTCATCCTATGATTGCAACATCTTGTTTGGCTGGTTACCGATCCATTCCAGCAGGCTGCATAAGTGCCATATACTCTTCAATTGACTCTATGTGGATTGCTCTCAGCTGCACTACCATCATTTTTGCATGGCCATATAAGAGGGTTTTTATACCATATACTGACTGGTCTCTGGGGCTATTGCCCTTTACACTGACTTTTGCATAGATTGTCACCTCTTTTGGCTATTGGCTATAGCCTTTCAGGCTTTCTGAGGTTATTTTATTGCTGAGTGCTTGTGTATTATATGGCTGCTGTCTAGTATAATTTTACTGTATATTTGTTATTCTATCCTAGGAGTCCGGGGTGTGTAGTTGGTATAGGTGTCCATCTAGCGGGTGTTGGGGGGTCGGGGGGTCAGTGGGCTAGTGTAATTGCCCTCAGCACCTCTCCCTCCTGATGCGAGGGGGGTGATAGGACGGGTGGGTCTTCCATCTGGGGGGTGTATTGTGGGTTTGGGGGGTTCGGTGGGTGGTTGGGAGTGGTTGGTAGGGTGGGAGGTGGTAGGGGTTGGCTCATAGAGGTTTACCATCGGGGTAGTATAGTCCTAGTGGATATATGTTCCATTTTCAATGTCCCACTTGGAGGGTCCCCTTTTTTCCAGGGCGTGGTGCCCCCTTTGATGTTGGATTGTATGTCGTAGCTCCGATGTCTATTTTTGTGATTGGTGTACAATAAACTTTATTTGAGGTTAGCCTAATAGGTGTGCAGCCTATTTTCTTTTTTCCTTTGTTTTTTGATAGTTGGCTAGGTGGCACCCTTCCAGGCACTCTGGTGGCACCTCATCTATACTCTTAGGTACTGTATGTGGACTCCCCAGCGTTCCTTTTTCCCCCTTTCCCCATTTTTGACATTATGCCTTTGGCCTTTGCACCTCTAGCTTGTGGTTGAGTCCACTTTTGCTTTGATTCCTACCAGGTGGTAGGCTTTACATCGGAGATATTGACACTATCCTGTGCACATGGGCGCC
Source organism: Staurois parvus (assembly GCF_062004578.1). NCBI lineage: Eukaryota > Metazoa > Chordata > Amphibia > Anura > Ranidae > Staurois > Staurois parvus. The sequence continues at coordinate 942,717 of NW_028318707.1, read as the reverse complement.
GTCCCTTGAACTGGGCCCCTCACTTTGTCAACCAGTGATTTTTAGAGGAGTGGGTTGTCTCTCCCCCCCCCCCCTTGGTGCCTTTCCCCTCCTCCCCTCCCTTTCTCCTCCTCATTCCCCCCCTCCTTCATATCCTCTTTGCCTCTCCCCTCACACCCTTCCTTTGTTACCCCACGGTTGTTGCGAGAGGTGGGAGGGGGTTCCCTGCCCCTGACCTTTTGAGTTGATGGGTTGATGGGAAATAGACGATGGGAGGGAGTACTTTATATCTGTGGATACTCGTTATGGTTGATATATATTTATAGGTGATACCCGTTTATCTTTGCTGGCGCTGACCGTACTTTGTGTCACTTACGGCATTTCGAATATAGATGATAGAGTTGATAATTAAATTAGAACAGTATTCTGTAGGGATGAGCAGAATACATCAGTAAGACAGAATTAATTTAAACAGCTATTTAGGAAGCATAGTAATTTAACTCTTAAACATCTTAAAAGAAAGTGGAATATTATTTCCCTTGAGGTATATGTGGAATCGAAATTGATTCCACGTGGATTACCCCGGCAGAACATCTACATAATGACCGCTTTCTCAATAGATGGAAAGAGGAAGCGGTCAAACATGGATTATTTTTAGTACAACTTATTATAGAGGAAGAAAAAATACAACTAGCTGAGCTAGAGAAGCAATTGAGGAACAGTATTAGTTGGTGAGTATTAAGACCCTGAGGAATTTAGTAAATTTATTGATAGACTACGGAAAGAGAATGAAGAGTTTCAGAACTCTACAGAAAACAGAAGAAGTTTCAAAGGGATCTTGCTGATTTTGAGAGCGGCCAGATCTTTGATCTACAAGGGCGGAGAGGTAGAATTAGATTGAGGAATAGATTTGGAAGGCACAGTGAAGATAGGGGTCGCTCTGGCTCAGTTAAAAACACCAATAAATCAGTCTCTTTTTTAGGGACACCTCAGGGTGTAGTGAACAGAGAGGAACAGGAAGGAACAAAACGAGCAAGCGAAAAAGATTTAGAAAAAGGCAGAAATACAGAAGGGAAGGATCAGAGTCAATTCACGATGCAAACCTATATTTCCCAGGACAACAAAAGGAATACCAGGAATCGGAAAAAGAAAACCTAAATGTCATTAATTTGACTGATTTTCCACTGGGACCTGATCATCTATCATTATTCAGTAAAGGCTTTGGCTTTTCACCATGCCACAAGGGCAATAAATGTGAGATCTATAAAGATACATGTCTGTTTTTAAGATGTGTGAATTTTAAATTGATGTTCTTTGGTAAAAGAACAGACCCTGTGAAAACCCAACAACCCCTAGGGCGGCATATGGCCTTAATGAGGAAGAGATTATTAATTTTCTTGAAGGGAATACTTGGTTTGACTCCGACCTCCTTGACCCCCCACCTCCTTCAGGTCTAGCAAACAAATCTACTTTATTCCCTAGTTTTGGCACAAATAGATATCTCCAACTATCTATCGAGTCAGTGACTGCTGAGATACGAGCAATGGATTGGAAATCAATTGAACCAACTACAGATAACATGACGTCGGGGGGAACGACTAGCCCTGAAGGAAATGAGAAAGTTACCTGGATGTATTGTTAAACCTAGTGATAAAGGGGGTAATGTAGTCTTCTGGCAAGAGAAAGTTTACTTGGATGAGATCTTCAGACAACTTCTTGATACAGCTTGTTATGAAAAATGTAGTAGTAACCCCTTCCCGAGGCTTGTTGGTGAAATTAATTATCAGATTGATAAAGCATATGAAGTGGGATTGCTCACCAAAAAAGAATACCAATACCTCCATGTGAAGGAATATAACATCCCTACTTTCTATGTTACTCCTAAAGTACATAAGAACATCTTCAAGCCATCGGGAAGACCTATTATTTATGGGGTAGGTAGTCCCCTGGAATGATTAGGTAAATATGTTGATCAGCGAATTAAACATCTTGTGAAGGAACGTCTCTCCTTTGTCCTTTATTCGACCGATATGCAGGCTTTCTGATCTATCTATTCCCAAGGATTGTATTCTGGCTGGTATAGACGTCGAATACCTTTACCCGTCCATCCCTCATGCGACTGGGATACATGCAGTTGCTCAATGGCTTGATATTCGCCATCCGTTGGCAGGTCCTCATAATGAGTTTCTGATTGAATTACTCAAATTGATACTTACTAATAACTTCTTTATCTTTGATAAGAAGTATTTCCGCCAAATTAGAGGATTTGCAATGGGAGCTGCATGTGCCTTTAAGGCTTTCTGAGGTTATTTTTTTGCTGAGCGTTTGTGTATCATATGGCTGCTGTCTAGTATAATTTTACTGTATATTTGTTATTCTATCCCAGGTGTGTAGTTGGTATAGGTGTCCATCTAGCAGGTGTTGGGGGGTCGTGGGGTGTCAGTGGGCTGGTGTAATTCCACCTCAGCTCCTCTCCCTCCTGATGCGAGGGGGGTGATAGGATGAGTGGGTCTTCCATCTGGGGGGGTGCATTGTGGGTTTGGGGAGGTTCGATGGGTGGTTGGTACGGTGGGAGGTGGTAGGGGATGGCTCGTAGAGGTTTACCACCGGGGTAGGATAGTTCCAGTGGATATATGTTCCATCTTTGATGTCCCACTTAGAGGGTCTCATTTTTTCCAGGGGGGTGGTGCCCCCTGTGATGTTGGATTGTATGTCGTAGCTCAAATGTCTATTTTGTGATTGGTGTACAATAAACCTTATTTGAGGTTAGCCTGCTAGGTGTGCAGCCTATTTTCTTTTTTCCTTTGTTTTTTGATAGTTGGCTAGGTGGCACCCTTCCAGACACTCTGGTGGCACCTCATCTATACTCTTAGGTACTGTATGTGGACTCCTCAGCGTTCCTTTTTCCCCGTCCCCATTTTTTACAAGAAGCAGCAACAGAGCATGTGCTCATGTGCTAACAAGGAACATACTGACAGGTGGAGAGAGCAGAGGAACAGAGAGGTGAGTGCACTAGTCTGCTGCTTCTCTTTTCACTGTCCAGTCACAGAGGGATTCAGGTTTTGGATCTATGCAAGTCCACGGCAGTTTTAGGTAATGGTAGCTCTTGTGGATCAATACATCTGTTCATACCATACAATACAAACTTTCCCAGCACACAGCTGGTTTTGTTGCTTCCTCAGAAGTCTAGTTCTTTCTTTTTTCCTGCTGCCCCTAGTTTTGGAGATTTCTCCCTGGAAAGTTTCATCAAGTAATGATTAATTTCACAACAAATGTCATTTAGCTTTAACGTGTTATTCATACTTCTCTATTTACATTTTGTCAAATTGGTGTTTAAAGGATAAGTTCACCTTTTAGAAAAAAATAATAAATGCACATTTTTTTGCAGGTACAAAAATCTGCATTTATTATTTTTGTCTGCAGGATCGCTGGTGCCATGCAGGTCTCCTGCAGAACCGTCAGTATGTCTGCTTGCCATGCGGGATGTACAAGCAAGCAGATATACTGACAGCAAGAATCAGTGAACTTCCACGGCACTTCACAGCGCCCACCGTGGCAGTTCATTGAGGACTACAAGCTGACAGCCGGTAAGGCTGTCAGGACTTGTAGACTTTCATTCACAGATGACTGAGAATGAGTGACGCGGCCGTGTGGGCGGAGCTCCACATGGCCAATTTTTTTTTTTAATTTGACAGCTAGCGAGGGAGGAAAAGATCCCCTGCTAGCTGTCAAAGTGGGGATGGGGGTGGAGGGAACTGGTCTGAATATGGGTGTAATATGTAACATGTTACGAAAGGTGAGCTTATCCTTTAACACTGAAAAATATTTTTTTAATACGGGTTTATAAGTGTGCCAGCAAAGTGTTTGTCATCGGAAACAACATCATGCTACAAAATGAAATGATTCACAATCCAAAAACAAATAAAAGGTACACAACAGACCCCAGGGCATGCTAGAACTGGCAGCACAGACCTCCGTGTCACTATGACATTCCATATAATGGAGAATATAAAGGGTATGCTGGACTGAATGAATTATTAAATATAATAATTATTAAATATAAAGGGTATGCTGGACTGAATGAATTATTAAAGCACCGCTTCCCAATTAAAGTGGTTCTAAGGGCAAAACATTTTTTACCTTAAAGGATAAGTTCACCTTTCATGGCATGTTACATGTTTCACCCATATTTACTGTAGGATGAAATATGTAACTTGTTACGATCTGACTGGCCCCCACTGACCCCTGATTCCCGCTTTGAAAGCTAGTGGAGGATCTCCCCATTCAATTGAATGGACTCCCGTTCCCTGGCACATGCAGGAAAGAAGTCCCTGCACTACTTGGGAAATTGCAGCCCGCACAGGAACTGAGGTTCCCAGTACAGTTGCGATTTCCAGTGCGGGCACCCACCTGCGGGTCCCGCATTCCTCTATGTGGCTGGTGCGGCTGCAGGTATTTGTGTAGGTCCCGCAACGGCACCACCCGCACAGATTTGAAACGGGTAAGAGTTGACTGTGATATATTTAGGAGCAAGGAAATGTCACGGATGGACTATCACGGTACCATGCTTGGAGTCACTGAGCTCCTGAGAGCGACCTATTCTTTCACCAATGTTTGTAGAAGCAGTCTGCATGCCTAGGGGCTTGATTTTATACACCTGTGGCCATGGAGATGATTGAAACACCGGAATACAATGATTTGCAGGCGCATCCCAATACTTTTGGCAGTTAGCCCTGGTTCACACTGGATACGACTTGGCATGCGATTTGCAAATTGCATGCCATGTCGCACCCTATTGTCCGCAGTTGGAGCGGTCATATCGGTGCGGTTCCAACTTGGTCAGAGCTGCACCCATTTCAAAAGTAGTAAATGCACTACTTTTAGTGCGATTTTCATAGACATCTGTATCAGATGTCTTGCAAATCGCACCTGAAATCAGTGGGTCCCCCGACTTTGAAATCGTGCGACTTCACTGTAAGTCGCACGATTTCAAAGTCGGGCTTGATGTGAACGCAGGGTAAAGGCCCCTTTCATAGGGGCGTTCTGTTTTTTTCATCAGTTCGGTCACATTTTTTTCAAGAAATAAATCAGTTTTCATCCACTTACATCAGTTTTTCATCTGTTTACATCAGTTTTCATCCATTTACACCTGTTTTTCATCCGTTTACATTTTTGGTGCTATTACTTCTAATGGCACGCCGCCTGCACTGGGAAACGCAACCGTACTGGGAACTGAGGTTCCCGTGTGGGCTGCGTTTTCCAGAGTAGTGCAGGGACTTCTTTCCCTGAGTAAATGTATAATCCAAACGCACACGTTCCTGCGTTAAAAATGGCTGTGTGTATAAGTGGGTGCTGCAGCGACCGTCTGCTGGAACCGAACAAAATCAGCAAGGAAGAAATGTCACCAGCACAGCAAGGATCACCAATATGGGTCCAAAGGTTTTAATAAACGATCACATAGTTACAGCAAGGCAACGTTTCGGAGTCTTGCAGGACCCCTTCATCAGGCATGTGACTAGAGACTGCAGACATTCTACAGGAAATGTTCAGAGACTCCAGGCATGCTATAGAGGGTACTCAGAGACTCCAGTCATGCTACAAGCGATGGTCAGAGACTCAGGACATGCTGCAAGAGATGGTCAGAGACTCAGGACATGCTGCAAGAGATGGTCAGAGACCCAAGGCATGCTATGTGAGATGGTCTTAGACTGCAAAAATTACAGGAGATTGACCATCTCCTGAGTCTCTGACCATTGCTTGTAGCATGCCTGGAGTCTCTGAGTACCCTCTGTAGCATGCCTGGAGTCTCTGAGTACCCTCTGTAGCATGTCTGGAGTCTCTGAACATTTCCTGTAGAATGTCTGCAGTCTCTGGTCACACGCCTGATGAAGGGGTCCCGCGAGACTCCGAAACGTTCCCCTGCTGTAACTATGTGATTGTTTATTAAAACCTTTGGACCCATATTGGTGATCCTTGGTGTGCTGGTGACATTTTTTTCTTCTTTCCCTGCGTGTCCCGGGGCACGGGAGTCCATTCAAATGAATACAAAACGCGGCCCGCACGGCCGCATAGGTGTGAACCCGGGGTTACGGCTTGTTCACACCATGAGGTGCATCTGAGCGTTCCCGCTTTTTTTGTGCGTTCGCATTTGAGGACAGCTTATTAACCTCAATGGGCTACTCTATGTATAAGAAACGTGCAAAAAAGGTGCCGCTATGTTGTAACATGCATTCTGGCAGCCGTGGATGTGCACACGTTTCCTAGATGTACGAGGGTGCTGGTGAATGAACGACACTCGCACACGTCTGCAAAAGGCAGCACGTTTTTGTCCGGTGCAGGGAAAACGCACAATTCTGCTCGCGTTCCCGCACCGCACGGACGAGCCCTGAAAAAATTGTTCCATTTATTCACGTTAAAGTGAAGATTTTACCTAAAAAAAAAAGGGGAACTTGTTGACCTGTTTTATTGGGGGGCCTCCTATGCACCAGTCCGGCACTGGAGATAATCCACCGTGAATGTTGTAGGGGCCCTAATCTTTCCTGAGTTACTGTGACATATTCCCAGCGTACTGACCGAGGGTAGAATTAGATCCGCACATCCTTCTCTGACTAATAGCACAGCCAAGGATGAGTCATTGGGCCTTGCTATTATCGCTGCACTCCTAAGCCCCCGGGCCTACCAACCAGCCATCAGTACAGGATGACATGGGGAGGTTTACCACCGCCACTGAAATATTGTTTAACCCTCACGTCGGTTGCTCAGCTACGTCATTGAAGATTGCAATGTTGTCCTTATAATTACTCACAAATAACTAAGCTAGTAAAGTGCCTTTATTCACACCTGTGAAAGGAGATGAAAGACAATATCCCTGACCACTGCAAACAAACACAGCACAACGGTATTAATGAAGTCACGAAGCAGGAAGAGCTGGCTGGAGACACAGAGATGCTGGGGAAGGGATGGGGGCGAGCGATTTAGTAAACCTGTTGATCTGCCCTGTATGAACCAAGCGCAGGTTCACTTTAACCCCTTGCCCTCCAGAGGATTTACCCCCCTTCCTGGCCAGGCCATTTTTTGCGTTAACTGACAATTGTGCGGTCATGCAATGCTGCACCCAAATTAAATTTACATCTTTCTTTTTTTCTCCACAGATAGAGATTTTTCTCGGTGGTATATGATCGCCTCTGCGTATTTTTTTTTTTGCGTTATAAACAAAAAAAGACCAACAATTTTGAGAAAAAAAACTATATTTTAGACTTTTTGCTATTAAAAAAAATAATTTCTGCATAGAAATGAGCTGGAACACATCCAAACACCACAAAAAAAAAAGAAAAAGACAGCTAATCTCAACAAATACTGCTCTCTCTGCTTCTGCTCTCTCTATTTCTCTCAAAATGTCTGAAATAGTAGATTTTTTACTGTTTTTCAGTGCATTCTGGGCATTTTGGAAATTTTTGAAAAAATGCTTCTAAACGCAAGCGCACATAAACGCGGCTAAACAGACGTTTTTTAACCTACATTTTCCAGCAGTCAGTTTCCATTGTTCAGAAGTGTCCCGCGTACATGGAGCCTAATAACGCTTTAATCCACAGTGTACAAAGATGATTGATAGCCCAGAACATCAAGTCTCTACCAGTTGCTGGTGGTCTCTAGTGGTTATACTTGGACCCTCTGCAGGCATATTAGTGAATGACTGCAGTTGACTCATTTTGATTGTGCAGGAATTGGCTCCATGTGACCAGAATAAAGCCTTCATGCCAGAATGATGGGATAGGCTCACTGATTTATTCCGTGCAGCACAAAGGCTGCTGGTTTTGTGTGTCACATTATTCAAGGAGGGATAATAGAAGCGCGGTGTTCACAGAGAGCCGTGCGCCGCATGATGCGTCAATGACAGCTTCTGAAAGAGTTCTCTGGCTTTAATGACTGAGCCCAGGGAAGAGGGCAAAACCACATGCAGGTGTTGTGCCAGAATACTACAAGAGGCAAAACTGTGCATTGTGAAAGGCTGCAGCAGGGGCTGATCTGTGTCACACAGCCAAGAACTGCACAACCACCAGGATTTATGTGATTGAGTCATCTCTTCGTCCAGGAAGTAGATGGTGACCCTGGATGATGCCTGAATAATGATGGAGCCATCCTCCTGGAGGGAAAAGAAGAAGGTGCTGTCAGGGGGGTATGCTGTCCTACTAATGGTTAGCTGATAGCTAGCTAGCAAATCAGACAGAAGCAGCACTGCCTGTCATTCCAAAACTGAATTTTATTTCTGTGAATAGTTTTGTAAAACTGCAATACAAATACATAAACTAAGTTACAATATGCTTGTACATACAGTTAGGTCTATATATATTTGGACACAGACACAATTTTCATACTTTTGGCTCTGTATGCCACCAGAATAAATTAAAACAAAACAATCCAAATGAATTGAAGTTCAAACTTTCAGCTTTAATTCAAGGGGTCGAACATAAATACCAAGTAAAAATTTTAGGAACTGCAACCATTTTTATACACAGTCCCTCCATTTTCAGGGGCTCAAAAGTAATTGGACTAATGAATATAATCATAAATAAAATGTTCATTTTTAATATTTTGTTGAGAATCCTTTACTGGCAATGACTGCCTGAAGTCTGGAACCCATGGACATGACCAAAGACTGGGCTTCCTCCTTTCTGATGTTTTTCCAGGCTCTAACTGCAGATGTCTTCAGCTGTTCTTTATGGGTCTTTCTGCCTTTAGTTTTGCCTTCAGCGTGTGAAATGCTTGCTGAATTGGGTTGAGATCGGGTAATTGACTCGGCCATTGCAGAATATTCCACTTCTTTTCCTTCAAAAGCTCCTGGGTTGCTTTTGCAGTGTGTTTTGGATCATTGTCCATCTGTACCGTGAATCTCCGTCCAATCAACTTTGCTGCATTTGGCTGAATCTGGGCTGACAGTATATCTGTAAACACTGCAGAATTAATCTGGCTGCTTCTGTCACATCATCAATAAACACCATTGGCCCAGTGCCACTGAAAGCCATGCATTTCCATGTCATCACACTGCCTCCACCATGTCTTACAGATGACGTTGTGTGCTTTGGATCATGAGCTGTTCCAAGCCTTCTCCACACTTTTTTCTTCCCATCATTCTGGTACAGATTAATCTTAGTTTCATTCATCCAAAGAATGCTTTTCCAGAACTGATCTGGATTTTTTAGATGTTTTTAGCAAAGTCTAATCTGGCTTTTCTATTCTTCAGGTTTATGAATGGTTTGCATCTTGTGGTGAACCCTCTGTATTTGCTCTTGTGAAGTCCTCTCTTGATTGTAGACTTTGACAATGATACGCCCACCTCCTGGAGAGTGTCCTTCACTTGTCTGGATGTTGTGAATGGGTTTTTCTTTACCATAGAGAGGATCCTGCGATCATCCACCACTGTTGTCTTCCATGTATGTCCATGCCTTTTTATGTTGCTGAGCTCACCAGTGCGTTCTTCTTTCCTCTTTCCTTCTTTCCTCAGAATGTACCAAACAGTTGATTTGGCCACTCCTAATGTTGCTGCTGTCTCTCTGATGGATTTGTTTCATTTCTGAAGACTTACAATGGCCTGTTTCACTTGCATGGACAGCTCCTTTGAACACATGATGTAGGTTCACAGCAACAGATTCCGAATGCAAGTATCAACTCCAGACCTTTACCTGCTTAATTGATGAAGAAATTATGAAGGCGTAGCCCACACCTGGCCATGAAACAGCTTTTGATTCAATTGTCCAATTACTTTTGGTCCCTTGAAAAAGGGGGGATGGCTATTCTTAAGAGCTGTAATTCCTAAACCCTTCCTCCAATTTGGATTTACATACCCTCAAATTAAACCTGAGAGTGCGCACTTTCAGCCTATATCCATTATATAACTATAGCGTGAATATGTTTTGGTAAATACCTGAAAACAAAACTAAAATTGTGCCCGTGTCCAAATATATATAGACCTAACTGTATATGTATTACAAATACAGTTCCTTGAAAAAGCATTCATACTCCTTGAAATTGTCCACATTTTGTCATGTTACAACTAAAAACGTAAATGTATTTTATTGGGATTTTAGGTGATAGACCGACACAAAGTGGCACATACAGTAATTGTGAAGTGGAAGGAAAATGCTAAATGGTTTTGAAACTTTTTTACAAATCAATATGTGAAAAGTGTGGCGTGCATTTGTATTCCCCCAGAGTCAATACTTTGTAGAACCACCTTTTGCTGCAATTCCAGCTGCAAGTCTTTTTGGGGATGTCTCTACCAGCTTTGCACATCTAGAGAGGGACATTTCTGCCCGTTCCTCTTTGCAGAATAGCTCAAGCTCTGTCAGATTGGATGGAGAGCGTCTGTGAACAGCAATTTTCAAGTCTTGCCACAGATTCTCAATTGGATTTAGGTCTGGACTTTGACTGGACCATTTTAACACATGAATATGCTTTAATCTAAACCATTCCATTGTAGCTCTGGCTGGATGTTTAGCGTCATTGTCCTGCTGAAAGGTGAACTTCCGCCCCGGTCTCAAGTCTTTTGCAGACTCTAACAAGTTTTCTTCTAAGATTGCCCTGTATTTGGCTCCATCCATCTTCCCATCAACTCTGACCAGCTTCCCTGTCCCTGCTGAAGAAAAGCATCTCCACAACATGATGCTGCCACCACGTTTCACAGTGGAGATGATGTGTTCAGGGTGATGTGCAGTGTTAGTTTCTGCCACACATAGCGTTTTGCTTTTAGTCCAAAAAGTTCAATTTTGGTCTCATCTGACCAGAGCACCTTCTATTACAAGTTTGCTGTGTCCCCCCACATCGCTTCTCGCAAACTGCAAACGGGACTTCTTATGGCTTTCTTTCAACAATGGCTTTCTTCTTGCCACTCTTCCATAAAGGCCAGATTTGTGGAGTGCAGGACTATTAGTTGTCCTTTTATTCAGATTCTCCTACCTGAGCTGTGGATCTCTTCAGCTCCTCCAGAGTTACCATGGGCCTCTTGGCTGCTTCTCTGATTAATGTTCTCCTTACCTGGCCTGTCAGTTTAGGTGGACGGCCATGTCTTGGTAGGTTTGCAGTTGTGCCATACTTTTTCCATTTTCGGATGATGGATTGAACAGTGCTCCGTGAGATGTCCAAAGCTTGGGATATTTTTTATAACGTAACCCTGCTTTAAGCTTCTCCACAACTTTATCCCTGACCTGTCTGGTGTGTTTCTTGGCCTTTATGATGCTGTTTGTTTACTAAAGTTTTCTAACAAACCTCTGAGGGTTTCACAGAACCGCTGTATTTATACTGAGATTAAATTACACACAGGTGGACATTATTTACTAACTAGGTGACTTCCAAAGGCAATTGGCTGCACTAGATTTTAGTTAGGGGTATCAGAGTAAAGGGGGCTGAATACAAATGCACGCAACACTTTTCAGATATTTATTTGTAAAACATTTTGAAAACCATTTACATTTGCCTTCCACTTCACAATTATGTGCCACTTTGTGTTGGTCTGCAAGTGTACAATCCAAACGCACAAGTTCCTGTGTTAAAAATGGCTGTGTGTATAAGTGGGTGCTGCAGCGAGTGTCGTCTGGAGCCGAACAGAATCAGCAAGGGAGAATGTCACAAGCACACAGAGGATCACCAATATGGGTCCAAAAGTTTTACTGAATGATCACATAGTTAGAGTTAGGCAATGTTTCAGAGTCTCCAAGGACCCCTTCATCAGGCACGTGTCACATGCCTAATGAAGGGGTCCTGTGAGACTCCGAAACGTTGCCTTGCTGTAACTATGTGATCGTTCAATAAAACTTTTGGACCCATATTTGTGATCCTTGGTGTGCTGGTGACATTCTCCCTTGCTGACTTTGTGTTGGTCTATCATATAAAATCCCAATAAAATACATTTACATTTTGGTTGTAACATGACAAAATGTGGAAAATTTCAAGGGGTTTGAATACTTTTCCAAGGCACTGTACATACAATTAATACATTTCTTACAAACAGCTATCTACAAATCACAATAAATATACTAAAATGCGATCTAGATAGCTATATATATATATATATATATATATATATATATATGTATATGACTTTGACCCAACACAAGGAAAGGGCTTACAGCATATATGTATCAAAGGGAGAATAGAGGAGACCTTCACTGGTTTTCTTCAAGAAGCTAAAATGGCTGCAGGGGTAGATGGGAAATCTTTATTTTTAACAAGCATGAGACACTCCCTGTTCTTTATTGACAGTACAAAAGTACAAAAGAGTGTAATGCCCAATAGATGGCTCCCTACTGAACACACTGATGTGAATACAAAATAGGGGGAGTACTGTGACTTCTGTGAGAGGTAATGAATTCCTGGAAGTTGCACTGACACTACTCAGCATACATGTACTGGACATGAAACAATGTTCTAAAGTTAAATCCACTTATTGGAAGCTGAGGGATTCCCCTGTGACAGACAATCTGGGACTTTTTGTTATAAAAATTTTAGAAGCCTCCCGGTTTCACATTTTCACTTTCATTATGTGCACCACATGAATCAGTAGGCCTTTCCCAAACACCTACTACATTCTCAGAGAAGCGACATTTGCTGCGTATGACAATGTTTCCATCATCTGATCTCCCTATGTTGGTACACATAGTTACACGAATGTACATGAGGTCCAAATTATTGCTGCGTATAGGGGATTCCCACCACTCTCATTGGGCCATCAGTAGATCAGCACAGGATGATCAGAGTCAGAATTGTTGGAATGTTTATGATCTTTAGACCAGGACAGTGCACAGGGTTGTAAGGCTAGGTTCAAATCAATGCATTTTTTTTTAGTGTGTTTGCAGATCTGTAGAAAATCACTACAATCCATCTAGCCTTATTTCCTATGGGTTCCGTTCACATCTATGCAGGTTCCTGCAGTGCATATTTAAAAAAAGGTGCAGGGACTTTTTTACATGCAGGCTCGGTGCTTTTTCTGGCACATTTTTGCTGATTTTCCTGAATGACATCAGACATCTCCTCCTAGCAACATCAACACATAGCTCGCCACTGGCCAAAACAAACAATGCAAATTGCATAAAAAGTGCATAAAAATGCACATAAAAAAAACCAATGCAGAAAAGCATCATCCCACATGTATAGGTGTGAAGCTAGAGATTTTAAGATATCAGTAATAAAAGGTGAAAAAAACTTTTACAACCTCTGAGGTATGGGGGTGATGGTAGGGGGGTATATGGGGCCAAGGCCATGCTGGTAGATGTTTGTGGAGTGTTAGCAAGGGAAATAACTGGAAGCTTTGCTGGGTTTTTTTATGACCATCTGTGTCCATTTTGAGGAAATTTACCCTCATTTCTAGTTGGGACAGATAGGGAGTTCTGTCCAGGGGTCCATGACAGACAAAACACATTTTTAGTAAGGAAGGGTTAGAGATTCTGACAGTGTTTTTTTATTGCTGTCTATGCCTTAGGCTTGCTTCACACAATTTACTGTACGACTTTGCCAGGCGACTTCCTAGTGACTTGAGTACAACTTTGATGCTAATGTAAGATCCAAATTACATCAATATAGATGAGGATCCAACTTGGAGGTGACTTTCATTAAAGTCTATGGGCACAAGTCAGATAGAAGTCACCTTGAAGTAGTACAGGAACCTTTTCTAAAGTCAAAGCGACTTCAGTAGTGCTAATTATGACAGCTCTCACTGACTAACATAGGATTCATATGTCATGCAACTTGGGGGTCTCACAAGTTGTATCCCAAGTCCCAGCAGTGTGAACCAAGCCTTACTCTTACTCTCCATTTGTTGTATGGACGTCACAAGGACAGGCAGTAAGGCTAGGTTCACACAAGGTGCAGACTGGTTATCAGTGTGGCAATCGCATCTGGTCCCGCACCTGCAACCATCCGCACTGGAATTATGATGCTCTTGCAAGACACATGGGGCCGCCATTCATTCTGAATAGCACCGCCACACATCTCGGCCTGCAGAGCGATTGAGGGTGTGGGAACCGCAGTCAAACCGCATGGTTGAAAAAACCATACGGATGCATTTTTGGAAAGGTGCATGCACCTTTTTTCTTTCATGAAACGCAGGCACAGCAGTACATTCATGCGAGCCAGGCCTTCTCGTCCGACATCAGTGCCTGACCTCACAAATCCGCTTCTGGAAGAATGGTCAAACCTTCCCATAGACACCCTCCTAAACCTTGTGGACGGCCTTCCCAGAAGAGCTAAAGCTGTTATAGCTGCAAAGGGCGGGGCCAACTCAATATTGAACCCTACGGACTAAGACTGGGAGGTCATTAAAGTTCATATGCGTGTAAAGGCCGGCCGACCAATACTTTTGGCAATATATATACAGGTGAAACTCCAAAAATTAGAATATCGTGCAAAAGGTAATTTATTTCAGTAATGCAACTTAAAAGGTGGAACTAATATATGAGATACACTCATTACATGCAAAGCAAGATAGTTCAAGCCGTGATTTGTCATCATTGTGATGATTATGGCTTACAGCTCATGAAAACCACAAATCCACAATCTCAGAAAATGAGAATATTGTGAAAAGGTGCAATATTCTCGGCTCAAAGTGTCCCACTCTAATCAGTTAATTAGGCCATAACACCTGCAAAGGGTTCCTGAGCCTTTAAATGGTCTCTCAGTCTGGTTCAGTAGGAATCACAATCATGGGAAAGACTGCTGACCTGACAGTTTTGCTGAAAACCATCATTGACACCCTCCATAAGGAGGGAAAGCCTCAAAAGGTAATTGCAAAAGAAGTTGGATGTTCCCAAAGTGCTGTATCAAAGCACATTAATAGAAAGTTATGTGGAAGGGAAAAGTGTGGAAGAAAGAGGTGCACAAGCAGCAGGGATGACCGCAGCCTGGAGAGGATTGTCAGGAAAAGGCCATTCAAAAGTGTTGGGGACTTTCACAAGGAGTGGACTGAGGCTGGAGTCAGTGCATCAAGAGCCACCACACACAGATGGATCCTGGACATGGGCTTCAAATGTCGTATTCCTCTTGTCAAGCTGCTCCTGAACAACAAACAACTTCAGAAGCGTCTTACCTGGGCTAAAGAAAAACAGACCTGGTCTGTTGCTCAGTGGTCCAAAGTCCTCTTTTCTGATGAGAGCAACTTTTTCATCTCATTTGGAAACCAAGGACCCAGAGTATGGAGGAAGAATGGAGAGGCACACACTGCAAGATGCTTGAAGTCCAGTGTGAAGTTTCCACAGTCTGTGTTGATTTGGGGAGCCACGTCATCTGCTGGTGTTGGTCCACCGTGCTTCATTAGGTCCAAGGTCAATGCAGCCGTCTACCAGGAGATTTTGGAGCACTTCATGTTTCCTTCCACAGACAAACTTTATGGGGATGCTGACTTCATTCCAGCAGGACTTGGCACCTGCCCACACTGCCAAAAGCACCAAAACCTGGTTCAATGACCGTGGGATTACTGTGCTTGATTGGCCAGCAAACTTGCCTTACCTGAACCCCATAGAGAATCTATGGGGCATTGCCAAGAGAAAGATGAGAGACATGAGACCGAACAATGCAGAAGAGCTGAAGGCCGCTATTGAAGCATCCTGGTCTTCCATAACACCTCAGCAGTGCCACAGGCTGATAGCTTCCATGCCACGCCGCATTGAGGCAGTAATGGCTGCAAAAGGGGCCCAAACCAAGTACTGAGTACATATGCATGCTTCTACTTTTCAGAGGTCCGATATTGTTCTATGTACAATCCTTGTTTTATTGGTTGCATGTAATATTCTCATTTTCTGAGATTGTGGATTTGGGGTTTTCATGAGCTGTAAGCCATAATCATCACAATGATGACAAATCACGGCTTGAACTATCTTGCTTTGCATGTAATGAGTCTATCTCATATATTAGTTTCATCTTTTAAGTTGCATTACTGAAATAAATGAACTCTTGCACAATATTCAAATTTTTCGAGTTTCACCTGTATATGTATATATATATATATTTATTTATTTTATTAAACTTTTTTATCTTTTTAGAGCATACATTAACATCATCTTCACAAATAAGGACTGTTCCTCTAAGACAAGGCCAGATGTCACCTATGTATGTCTACAGAGGACACAGAGTGGCTGCTAACGAGGAAATAAGAGTCATTACAGGAAGAGGAAATATAATTATCCCCCTCAACATGCCACTCTCATTACATGTGACACTCATCACATTAAGTGACATTTCACAAGTACAGCGGTTTCCTTATTCCAGAAAATAGCCCTGTCCTCCATGTATCTGTGTCTGGGATTGTTGGGAATTACAGGAACCCGTGACTCAGATCTGCGATGTTCCCCTTGTCTCATCTCCTTTGCTGTGTCTACAATTGTGATGTAATATGGAAATAGTGGGGGACTTCCTCTTATTGATTGCATATTTACATACCTTCCATTTCTGAGATGAGAATTAGCACTAAGGACATAGGACACACCTCGGCCAGGTGCCATGCTACCTAATTCTTCATTCGCACCTGGCCTGGGTGTCACTGGTGACATGTCTCAGCATTGTTCTGAGCGTTTGTATGGGCATTTTTCTGCAGGTTCCAGGCTTCAGTGTTTCTTTTTTTGGCCAGTGAAAAGCTAGTTGATACGCAAAAGAGCATACATTATACACATTTTCAATGTTTTTTAAGCATTTTATTTGAAGTTTCTTGGAACCAAAATGCGTGACTCTGCCTCCCAAAAAAAGCTCATATACTCATTCAAGCGTTGAATTTCAAGCGACACTATACACATGTGTAAATGGGAACCAATAAATCTAATGGAAATCCTAGCATCAGGTGTTGAGGCACTTCTGGTGAATCTTGAAATTGCCCTTCAAATCAGTATGAATGGGGGCTGAGATAGTGGGGGCAAACTACAGAGAGCTCTTATAGACTGCGAACATGTAACAATAGATGGTCAGAGAGGCATGGCATACTACAAGGGATGGTCAGAAACTCAGAGCATGCTATAAGAGATGGTCAGAGACTGCAGACATTCTACAGTAGATGGTCAGAGACTGCAGACATTCTACAGGAGATGGTTAGAGACTCAAGGCATGCTACAAGAGATGGTCAGAGGCTCAGGAAATGCTACAGGAGCTGGTCAGATGCTGCAGACATGCTGCAAGAGATGGTCAGAGACCCAGGGCATGCTACAAGAGATGGTCAGACACTGCAGACATTCTACAGGAGATGATCAGAGACTGCAGACATTCTACAGGAGATGGTCAGAGAATGCAGACATACTACAGGAGATGGTCAGAGAATACAGACATACTACAGGAGATTTTCAGAGACTACAGACATGCTACAGAGGGTGCTCAGAGACTCAAGACATGCTACAAGAGATGGTCAGAGACTCAGGATGTGCTACAGGAGATGATCAGAGGCTGCAGACATGCTGCAAAAGATGGTCAGAGACCCAGGGCATGCTACAAGAGATGGTCAGAGACTCAAGGCATGCAACAAGAGATAATCACAGACTACAAACATTCTATGAGAGATGGTCAGAGACTGCAGGTGTACAATCCAAACGCACACGTTCCTGCGTTAAAATTGGCTGTGTGTATAAGTGGGTGCTGCAGCGACCGTCGGCTGGACCTGAACAGAATCAGCAAGGTAGAATGTCACCAGCACACCAAGCATTACCAATATGGGTCGAAAAGTTTTAATGAACGATCACATAGTTGCAGCAAGGCAATGTTTTGGAGTCTCACAGGACCCCTTCATCAGGCATGTGACCAGAGACTGTAGACATTCTACAGGAGATGGTCAGAGACTACAGCCATGCTACAGAGGGTACTCAGAGACTCCAGGCATGCTACAAGAGATGGTCAGAGACTCAGGACATGCTGCAAGAGATGGTCAGAGACCCAAAGCATGCTATGTGAGATGGCCTTAGACTGCACTCATGCTACAGGAGATTGTCAGAAACTCCAGGCATGCTACAAGTGATGGTCAGAATGGTCATAGACTACAGACATGCTACAGAGGGTGCTCAGAAACTCTAGGTATGCTACAAGTGATGGTCAGAATGGTCATAGACTGCAGACATGCTACAGAGGGTGCTCAGAAACTCCAAGCATGCTACAAGTGATGGTCAGAATGGTTATAGACTACAGACATGCTACAGAGGGTGCTCAGAAACTCTAAGCATGCTTCAAGAGATGGTCAGAGACTCAGGACACATGTCTTCAACCAAGATGAAAAAAGAAGGGAAAAAAGCAAAACGCATTAACAAATGCATCAAAAACGCACCGGAACATGGAAAAATGCACATGGAGAAATACATCTGGAACTCAGAAATTGTGGTGTGAACTGGCCTTCAAGCTTAAAGCCAGGCTAAAAAAACAGTCAATAGTATTCCTATTTCTTCCAGATTTATGCTGCAATCGTGCAATAACTTCCTGTCATAAAGACCGGCCATTACTGTTCTCTCTCCTTGTGCAGAGTGACTGGTCTTGTCTCCGCCCCCTCCTGTAGTTTTCTGCAGGCAACCTGTAGTGGGTGGGGCCTGCTGGGCACCTCCCACAGCTCTGCTCTCTGCCTAGGCTATACACAGCACAGTGATGATGTCCCAGCTGCTTTTACAATGTAATATTTGGGTTTGCAGATGCATTTATGGATTTATTTGGTTTGTGGCTATTAACCTCTTGCCGACCGCGCATAGCCGAATGACGGCTTCACCGCGGCCGGCCAGTTCTGAGTGGACACAGCTGATCACGTGATGTGGTGAAAGGCCGATCCCACCGGCCTTTTACCACGTGATCAGCGGTGTCCAATGACACGCTGATCACAGGGAAATGCAAGTGCCGGTTCTCGGCTGCACTTTCCTCACGCTGTCAGATCGTGAGGAAAGTACTGCCGAGAACCGGCAGTTGTCAGAGCGGGGATCGGCACCGATCATCAGGGCACTGATGATCAGTGCCCTGATGATCGGTGCCCAGCAGTGACACCCGCAAGTTCCGCCCAGCAGTGCGCCCACTAGCCCCGCCCACCCATTCCCAGCAGTGCCCCCACCTGTGCCCAGCAGTGCACCCACCTGTGCCACTCTGCAGTGCCACCTACCTGTGCCCAGAAGTGCCACCTACATGTGCCCAGCAGTGCCACCCACCTGTGCCCACCCACCTGTGCCCACCAGTGCCACCCACCTGTGCCCACCCACCAGTGCTGCCCACCAGTGCCACCCACCAGTGCAGCCCAGCAGTGCTGCCAGTCAGTGCCACCAGTCAGTGCCCAGGGGTTGTGCCAGTCAGTGCCGCCAGTCAGTGCCCAGAAGTGATGCCAGTCAGTGCCGTCTATCAGTACCCATCATCAGTGTCACCTATCAGTGCTGCCTATCAGTGCTGCATATCAGTGCCGCCTATCCGTGACCCCTAATTAGTGCTGTCTATCAGTGCCGCCTATCCGTGCCACCTCATTAGTACTGCCTATCAGTGCCCTTTAGTGCTGCCTATCAGTGCCCATCAGTGCCGCCTATCAGTGCCCATCAGTGCCGCCTCATCAACGCAAATCAGTGAAGGAGAAAAAATACCTGTTTGAAAAATTTTATAAAAGAAACAAATAAACTTTTTTTTTTTTTCAAATTTTTTGCACTTTTTTTAATTTATAGCGCAAAAAGTAAAGCGCCCAGTGGCGATTAAATACCACCAAAAGAAAGCTCTATTTGTGAGAAAAAAATGATCAAAATTTCATATGGGTACAATGTTGCATGACCGCGCAATTGTCAATCAAAGTGCGGCAGCGCTGAAAGCTGAAAATTGGCCTGGTAAGGAAGGGGGTATAAGTGCCTGGTAGGCAAGTGGTTAAGGAATATATTTACATCTAAACATTTTTGTGCCGTGCCTAGAGTTCAGCTTTAATCCATCTCTGGCCTGACTCAGCGCGCCGAGTTATTATCTGCATCCCTATCCTGCTTCTAACGCTTCTCAAGCACAAGAGTATTCTATAGGTTACATAGATACTACCATTACTATAGCCTCTCTTCCATGTGATAGGTGAAAATTGTGGGGGAGGGGAAGCTGTATCACACATCCACCATGTGCTAACTCAGCAAATTATTTGATTGAAGTTGAAAGACATCACCACCCCCATGTCTCCGTATTTTGTAATAGCATCACTTTCACTTCATGTTGTTCCATGAAAAACAGCTTGTTCTGCACCATGCATCCTGTTTGTCACACTCTGATTCTCAGTTCGGCCGCGTGTTTGTGAAACGTGAGATGTGAAGGTGTTCAGTGAGGATTATGTTCATGTCAGGATCAAATAAACATACAGTGGATATAAAAAGTCTACACACCCCTATTAAAATGTCAGGTTTCTGTGATGTAAACAAATGAGACAAAGATAAATCATTTCAGAATTTTTTCCACCTTTAATGCGACCTATAAACTGTACAACTCAGTTGAAGAACAAACTGAAATCTTTTAGGTGGAGGGAAGTAAAAATAAAAAACTAAAATAATACGGTTGCATAAGTGTGCACACCCTTAAACTAATACTTTGTTGAAGCCCCTTTTGATGTGATTCCAGCACTCTTTTTGGGTATGATTCTATCAGCATGGCACATCTTGACTTGGCATATTTGCCCACTCTTCCTTGCAAAAACACTCCAAATCTGTCAGATATCGAGGGCATCTCCTGTGCACAGCCCTCTTCAGATCACCCCACAGATCTTCCATCGGATTGAGGTCTGGGCCACTCCAAAACTTTAATCTTCTTCTGGTGAAGCCATTCCTTTGTTGATTTGGATGTATGCTTTGGGTCGTTGTCATGCTGAAAGATGAAGTTCCTCTTCATGTTCAGCTTTCTAGCAGAAGCCTGAAGGTTTTGTTCCAGTATTGACTGGTATTTGGAACTGTTCATAATTTCCTCTACTTTGACTAAGACCCCAGTTCCAGCTGAAGAAAAACAACCTCAAAGCATGATGCTGCCGCCACCATGCTTCACGGTGGGTATGGTGTTCTTTTGGTGATGTGCAGTGTTGTTTTTGTACCAAACATATCTTTTGGAATTATGGCTAAAAAGTTCAACCTTGGTTTCATCAGACCATAACACATTTTCCTACATGCTTTTGGGAGACTTCAGATGTATTTTTGCTAAATTTAGCGGGGCTTGGATGTTTTTCTTCATAAGAAAAGGCTTACGTCTTGCCACTCTACTGCATAGCCAACACATATGAAGAATACAGGAGAGTGTTGTCACATGTACCACACAGCCAGTACTCGTCAGATATTCCTGCTGCTCCTTTAATGTTCCTGTAGGCTTCTTGGCCGCCTCCCAGACCAGGTTTCTTCTCGTCTTTTCATCCATTTTGGAGGGACGTCCAGTTCCTGGTAATGTCACTGTTGTGCCATATTTTCTCCACTTGATGATGACTGTCTTCACTGTGTTCCATGGTATATATAATGCTTTGGAAATTCATTTGTACCCTTCTCCTGACTGATACCTTTTTAACAAAGAGATCCCTCTGATGCTTTGGAAGCTCTCTGCGGACCATGGCTTTTGCTGTAGGATGCGACTAAGAAAATGACAGGAAAGACCTACTAGAACAGCTGAACTTTGTTTGGGGCTAATCAGAGGCACTATAAATGATGGCAGGTGTGTACTGACTTATAAGAGGGTGTGCACACTTATGCAACCACATTATTTTACTTTTTTATGTTTACTTCAGTTTGTTTTTCAATTGATTTGTAGTTTACAGGTCCCATTAAATGTGGAAAAAAATACTTAGTTACATAGTTAGTCTGGCTGAAAAAAGACAAAAATCCATCCAGTTCAACCATTAAAAAAAAAAAGTTATAATCCTACACCCACAGTTGATCCAGAGGAAGGCCAAAAAACCCAGCAAAGTGAAAAAATTCTTTCCTGATCCCCCGAGAGGCAATTGGATATTCCCTGGATCAACTTTACCTATAAATGTTAGTATTCAGTTATATTCTGTGTATCCAAGAAAGAATCCAGGACTTTTTTAAAGCAATCCACTGAGCTGGCCAGAACCAACACTGCTCTGGCAGGATCAATAGGTATTTTCTGTAATTGCTGAAAATGTTCTCAGTTTGAAAAAAAAAGAAAGAAGGAAACTAATGCAGCCACCATATTTAAGAATTGTAAGCTGCAATACATTTAATTTTTGTTCTGGGGTTTGTCATTTAAAACAAAAGCAAACTCAAATTTGCAAAAACTGCTGACAACAGAAGAGACTCTAATCATAATAGCCCCTCTCGGCCTGCCAGAGGTAATGTAATCTGTGCTGCCCACGTGTAGTTCAGACCACATTTATGTCACCCTCTCTGTGCCGTGGTGATGTGACTCCTGTGTGTATGCACAAGAGTGATGTCATCATGGCCCAACCATTCAAGCAGCTAAAGAAACAGAATCTAGTAGGAAGATCGGGCAAAAATGAAAGCATGGGACCAACAGGGCAGCGACAGCACCGCATTGGAGGGTTCCGTTTGACAGGTAAGTCTGTCATAATGTGCTAGTATGCCGTGCACTAGTCAAATCATTTAGTTTTAAAGCCATAACATTTTAGTTCAGTCTTATCATATTAACTAGAGATGAGCGAATTATTCAAAAATTCGATTCGGCTGATTCGCCGAATTTGCGGGAGAAATTCGATTCGATGCGAATTTATTCGCCGCGAATTTAACTTATTTAAAGGGTTTCTAGGCTTCAGAGAGCCTTTATATTAGTGCAGAACACTGTACCTTTAATTTAAATGCCCTTGGAGTCTGCTGGGGAAGAGAAATAATACTGTCAGTCAGTATGACATGCAGATGAGTGCCGTCGATCTTAGAATCACCGCACACTTCACTCATTTGGGCAGTCACGGGGCACGACGACGAAGAAGAAGAAGAATGAAAAGAAGAATGAAAAGAAGAAGAAGAATGAAAAGAAGAAGAATGAAAAGAAGAATGAAAAGAAGAAGAAGAAGAATGAAAAGAAGAAGAAGAATGAAAAGAAGAATGAAAAGAAGAAGAATGAAAAGAAGAAGAAGAAGAATGAAAAGAAGAATGAAAAGAAGAAGAAGAAGAATGAAAAGAAGAAGAAGAATGAAAAGAAGAAGAAGAAGAATGAAAAGAAGAATGAGAAGAAGAATGAAAAGAAGAATTAAAAGAAGAATGAAAAGAAGAATTAAAAGAAGAATGAGAAGAATGAAAAGAAGAAGAAGAAGAATGAAAAGAAGAAGAAGAAGAATGAAAAGAAGAAGAAGAAGAATGAAAAGAAGAATGAAAAGAAGAAGAAGAAGAATGAAAAGAAGAAGAAGAAGAATGAAAAGAAGAATGAAAAGAAGAAGAAGAAGAATGAAAAGAAGAAGAAGAAGAATGAAAAGAAGAATGAAAAGAAGAAGAAGAAGAATGAAAAGAAGAAGAAGAAGAATGAAAAGAAGAATGAAAAGAAGAAGAAGAAGAATGAAAAGAAGAAGAATGAAAAGAAGAAGAAGAAGAATGAAAAGAAGAAGAAGAAGAATGAAAAGAAGAATGAAAAGAAGAAGAAGAAGAATGAAAAGAAGAAGAATGAAAAGAAGAAGAAGAAGAATGAAAAGAAGAATGAAAAGAAGAAGAATGAAAAGAAGAAGAAGAATGAAAAGAAGAAGAAGAAGAATGAAAAGAAGAAGAAGAATGAAAAGAAGAAGTATTCCAGTACAGCAAAAAGTGTATCTGCAGAGAGCTCCGCTATTTCTGACAGTTCTCTGACAGTTCCTTCACATTTACAGCGGTTGAAACATTGTATCTATTTAATTCCGAATAAAAACATCTGTATCCTAAATGGAAACAAATAGATACAATGTTTCAACCACTTTAAATGAACTGTCAGAACTGTCAGAAATAGCGGAGCTCTCTGCAGTGACACTTTTGCCGGCTGATCGGGAAAAATTCGATTCGTGCACCCGAAGTTTGCTAAAATTCGGATTCGATGCGAATCGAATTTTTCCTGAAATTCGAAACGAATTCCACTTCGCCAGGTTCGATTCACTCATCTCTAATATTAACCACTTGCCCTCCAGAGGATTTACCCCCCTTCCTGACCAGGCCGTTTCATGTGATACAGCGCTCCGTTACTTTAACTGACAATTGCGCGGTCATGCAACGCTACACCCAAATGAAATGTATGTCCTTTTTTTCCCAAGCATGGAGCTTTCTTTCAGTGGTATTTGGTTTCCTGTGCATTTTTTATTTACCAACAATTTTGAAAAAAAAAACAATATTTTTGACTTTTTGCTGTAAAACATATTCAGTAAAAAATAATTAGAAACTCAAATTTCGTCATAAATTTAGGACAAAATGTATTCTGCGACATGTCTTCGCTAAAAAAAAATCCCAATACATGTATAATAATTGGTTTCCGTGAAAGTTATAGCATCTAAAATGGCAGTATATATACTGGAATTTTGTTTTAAAATATATACTAGTAATGGCGGCGATCAGCAACTTATGGCGGGACTACGGTGGGCATTCTGACACTGGGTGGGAACTGACTAACTGCCACGGACATCCCAATGACACTAATACAGTGATCCGTGCTAATAAAAAGCACTGGGGCAGGAAGGGGTTAACATCTGGGGTGATCAAAGGGTTACCTGTGTGATGTGGCTATTTTACATAATGTGCTTTGTGGGTTTACTAGGGAGATATGCTGCTGTGTATCATGTCCATGCTGGCAGGAGAGAGACCTCTGTTGTTTACACAAAGGTCTCTCCCCTGTCACTGTTACTCCGCGCTGGCCGGGTGCCAGTGAGGAATCTCGATCTGGGACCTTGTGATTGACATCCGCAGCTGCCAATGGCAGCGCGCGTAGGGAGGCGTACGTGTCCCCTACCCGGAACTGCAAATCACTTATATATACGTGAGTTTGTGCAGCTCTGCCACCCTGTAGCAGTATTTCTACTACTGGCAGGCAAGCGGTTAAATAATATGTAAACTCAACATTTCAAATTCCTGATATGTGCCTGCTGTACCATATACTTACATGAAAAATCTCCTGTTCTCTTTGCATTGCTTCCTTTGTGTGAAGTCCCTGGTGTTCCTGCCAGTCCCTCTGCTTTCCTAACAAAAACTGACCACATTAGGCAGGAGAGCACAGAGTGGTCAGTTCTCTAGCTGTGCTGGGAACTCAGTCTGCTCTCCTCCAATGATCAGACTTGTTCTGACACGTCCCCCCTGTGCAACCATTCACTACGAAGACCAGTGTGTTGCTGTTTCTTCACCTCTCTTTGCAGCTGAGAACAGAGGATATGTGGTCAAATATATAAAAAAAAAAAAAGAGGAAAATAAATGTTTTACCATTCATTTCTATTTTAATTTCAATGGGTTGTTTTACAAGGTAAGAGTTTACATATACTTTAAGTTTTAATAAACAACACCAAAATAACAATTAAAGTAGTTTTTCACATGTTGGATTACACTGTAGAGCAGCCTTTCTGAAAGTGTTTATTCTAGGGGAACCCATGAAATAATTTTCAGGTCTCAGAGAACCCCCTAGTAAGATTAGTTCATTAGGATCATGGGGAAAATGTCCCTTACATTGGAGGCAGTAAGTGGGAAGAATGCCCCCCTTACAGGGTTGGCCAGAATAATACCCTTGCAGTCATGCTGCTGGCTCTGCCAATGGCATTGGACCTGGAACTATGCAGGTACCATAAAGCCTCAGATACACTGCTGCTCCTAAATATGAGTTTTTGGCATTTTTTTTTCCCCAAAGCCCCTGAACTCAATAAAAGCCTTTGGGGGTTGATTTACTAAAGACAAATAGACTGTGCACCATACAAGGTGCAATTAGGTACAAGGTACATGCCCTACCTGCGCTGACGGCTTCAGCTGTCAATCACTGGGGCCCAGCCGGTGATTCCCCGCCGGCACCCCGGAGATCGCCGAGTATCACTGATGGAGGAGAGGTCTGTATGTAAACAATACAGGTCTCTCTCCTGTCAGCTCCAGCATGTTGCTTTGTATGGCTCTGCATAGCAGTGTGCTTAAACTGTAAAACAGTTAACCCTTTGATCGCCCTGGATGTTAACCTGCCCAGTGCCATTAGTACAGTGTCAGTGCTTTTTATTAGCACTGATCACTGTATTAGTGTTACTTAGTTCCCCCAGTGTCAGAAAGCCCTCCGCAGTCCTGCAGTCCTGCTATAAGTCGCTGATTGCCACCATTACTAGTATTAAAAAAAAAAATAATTCCAGTATATATACTGCCATTTGTAGATGTTATATCTTTCACATAAACGAATTTACACGTATTGGGATTTTATTTAGCCATGGAGCAGAATACATTTTGGCCTAAATTTATGAGGAAATTTTATTTTGTACATTTTTTTACTGGACATGTTTAATAGCAAAATGTCAAAAATACTGTTTTTTTCTCTACTTTTTAACGCAAAAAAAAAAACCCGCACAGGCGATCAAATACCACCGAAAGAAAGCTCAATTTGTGGGAAAAGAAGAACATAAATTTCATTTGGATGCAGCGTTGCATGACCGCACAATAGTCAGTTAAAGTAACGCAGCGCCGTAACGCAAAAAAATGGCTTGGTCAGGAAGGGGGGGAAATCCTCTGGAGGGCAAGGGGTTAAGCTTTAGCAATAAAACCTGGAAGCTGATTGGTTTCTATGCACCATATTTTGCACTCTTCAGTTTTAGTAAATAATCCCCATAGAAACAAATATAAATATGATGTATGTAAGAACATAAACAACAATTGCCAGTTAGTAATGGTACACTGCATGTTCTCTGCTACTTTTACCTGTCCAAAAATCACTGATAATGTATTTAGTTTTGTGAACCTTTACCTGTTAAAACAACCCATTCAATAGAATGCAAGAAAAAACATTTGTGTATAAATATTTAAAAAAAATGATACTTTTTTTTAAAAGGTGAGCGCATAATCTCTGTTCTCAGCAGTTTAAAGTAGAGCTCCACATAAAAGGGGAGTTCCGCTTTAAGGACTCATGCCCCATTCCTCGTGAAGAATTGGCACTTTTAGGGAGCTGGGGGGTTATCAGAATCTGATAGATTTTGACAGGTACCCACTCCCACATCCACTCCGATTGAAGGCCTTCTGGGACATGTGACAGGTCCAAGAAGACTGCAGGACCATTCAAAATGTGCATCGCTGCTTGCACATGCACAATGGACACCCAACTGTGAAGCCACAAACTGTCACAGCCAGGTGCCAACAGTTAAGATGAGGGTGTCGGGGAGAGGAGAAAGCTGGTGAACCCTGCTGGGGTGGACACACCACTGGATCATGGGAAAGGTGAGTGGCTGTTTTTCAAACGTCAGCAGCTACAGATTTTGTTTTTGAGACTGGAGAACCGTTTTAAAAGGCTTTAGAGCAGTGGTTCTCAACCTTTCTAATGCCGCGACCCCTTAATACAGTTCCTCATGTTGTGGTGACTCCCAACCATAAAATTATTTTCGTTACTATTCATAACTGTAATTTTGCAATAGGAGGAATAGTGCCACATCATTGGTGTCAGTGGAAGGAGTAGTGCCCCATCACTGATGTCAGTGGGATGAATAGTGCCCCATCGTTGGTGTCAGTGGGGGGAATAGTGCCCCATCGTTGGTGTCAGTGGGGGGAATAGTGCCCCATCATTGGTGTCAGTGGGGGGAATAGAGCCCCATCATTGGTGTCAGTGGGGGGAATAGAGCCCCATCATTGGTGTCAGTGGGGGGAATAGTGCCCCATCATTGGTGTCAGTGGGGGGAATAGTGCCCCATCATTGGTGTCAGTGGGGGGAATAGTGCCCCATCATTGGTGTCAGTGGGGGGAATAGTGCCCCATCATTGGTGTCAGTGGGGGGAATAGTGCCCCATCATTGGTGTCAGTGGGGGGAATAGTGCCCCATCATTGGTGTCAGTGGGAGGAATAGTGCCCCATCATTGATGTCAGTGTGGTGGAGGGGGAAATAGTGCCCCATCTTTGGGGTCAGGGGGGGGAATAGTGCCACATCATTGGTGTCGGTGGGGGGAGGAATAGTGCCCCATCGTTGGTGTCAGTGGGAGGAATAGTGCCCCATCATTGATGTCAGTGTGGTGGAGGGGGAAATAGTGCCCCATCTTTGGGGTCAGGGGGGGGAATAGTGCCCCATCATTGGTGTCGGTGGGGGGAGGAATAGTGCCACATCGTTGGTGTCAGTGGGATGAATAGTGCCCCATCGTTGGTGTCAGTGGGGGGAATAGTGCCCCATCGTTGGTGTCAGTGGGGGGAATAGTGCCCCATCGTTGGTGTCAGTGGGGGGAATAGTGCCCCATCGTTGGTGTCAGTGGGGGGAATAGTGCCCCATCGTTGGTGTCAGTGGGGGGAATAGTGCCCCATCGTTGGTGTCAGTGGGGGGAATAGTGCCCCATCGTTGGTGTCAGTGGGGGGAATAGTGCCCCATCGTTGGTGTCAGTGGGGGGAATAGTGCCCCATCGTTGGTGTCAGTGGGGGGAATAGTGCCCCATCGTTGGTGTCAGTGGGGGGAATAGTGCCCCATCGTTGGTGTCAGTGGGGGGAATAGTGCCCCATCGTTGGTGGCAGTGGGGGGAATAGTGCCCCATCGTTGGTGTCAGTGGGGGGAATAGTGCCCCATCGTTGGTGTCAGTGGGGGGAATAGTGCCCCATCGTTGGTGTCATTGGGGGGAATAGTGCCCCATCGTTGGTGTCAGTGGGGGGAATAGTGCCCCATCGTTGGTGTCAGTGGGGGGAATAGTGCCCCAACGTTGGTGTCAGTGGGGGGAATAGTGCCCCAACGTTGGTGTCAGTGGGGGGAATAGTGCCCCAACGTTGGTGTCAGTGGAGGGAATAGTGCCCCAACGTTGGTGTCAGTGGGGGGAATAGTGCCCCATCGTTGGTGTCAGTGGGGGAATAGTGCCCCATCGTTGGTGTCAGTGGGGGGAATAGTGCCCCATCATTGGTGTCAGTGGGGGGAATAGTGCCCCATCATTGGTGTCAGTGGGGGGAATAGTGCCCCATCATTGGTGTCAGTGGGGGGAATAGTGCCCCATCATTGGTGTCAGTGGGGGGAATAGTGCCCCATCATTGGTGTCAGTGGGGGGAATAGTGCCCCATCATTGGTGTCAGTGGGGGGAATAGTGCCCCATCATTGGTGTCAGTGGGAGGAATAGTGCCCCATCATTGATGTCAGTGTGGTGGAGGGGGAAATAGTGCCCCATCTTTGGGGTCAGGGGGGGGAATAGTGCCCCATTCTTGGTGTCGGTGGGGGGAGGAATAGTGCCCCATTGTTGGTGTCTGTGGGGGGGAGGAATAGTGCCCCATCGTTGGTGTCAGTGGGGGGAGGAATAGTGCTCCATCGTTGGTGTCTGTGGGGGGGAGGAATAGTGCCCCATCGTTGGTGTCTGTGGGGGGGAGGAATAGTGCCCCATCGTTGGTGTCAGTGGGGGGGAGGAATAGTGCCCCATCGTTGGTGTCAGTGGGGGGGAGGAATAGTGCCCCATCATTGGTGTCAGTGCGGGGGGGGGGAGGAAATAGTGCCCCATCATTGATGTCAGTGGGAGAAATAGTGCCCCATTGTTGGTATTAGTCACACAAATGATGGGGCACTATTCCTCCCACTGACACCAATGATACTTACCTTGCTGACCCCTGCTCCAGCCTGGGCTCGCTCTCTCACTTACCTGTCAGCTGTCTTCCTTCTCTGGCCGCTCTCCTCTTCACTTACTCCGGCAGTTCCCTCGATCTTCTTAGATCTACGCGCGCTGCCGCTCGGCTCTTCCTCTCCAAGCTCCACCTCCTCGCTGGTGATTGGCCGCCTGTGTGCCTCTCCTGAGCTACAGTTCCGGTGGCCAATCAGCGGCGAGGAGGCGGAGTTGTTGAGGGATCCCGGAGGTGTGGCCAGGTGACAGGGCAGCGTGTCATCCCGCCCACACATCGACTGAGTCAGAGGAGCGGTGTCTCGGTTCCTAAGACCATCGGAGATATGTGTTTTCCGATGGTCTTAGGCGACCCCTGGGAAATGGTCGTTCGACCCCCAAAGGGGTCGCGACCCCCAGGTTGAGAACCGCTGCTTTAGAGGATTTGAGAGGTGGAAGTGGAGACTGCACGGAGCATGTCAGCAGGAGGCAGAGAAAGAGAAGTACACTGATCTCAGTAAAGAGCTGTGCAAAGGGGTGTGTCAGCACAAGTCTTGGCTATTGGAGGACAGGCAGGCTGTTCTCCCAGCATAAAACTGATGTGCTCTCATTAGCGTGGTCAGTTTGCAATAGGAAAGCAGGGGGACTGGCAGGACCACCGGGCATTTCGCGCAACGGAAGAAATAAAAAGAGAAAAAGGATACTTTTTAAAGGAGAAGTAAGGACAAAGCTTTTTTGGCTGTACTTCTCCTGGGAATTACAGGAGTGCAGTTCGTTCTGCACTCATGTGACCCATATTCATCCGACAGTGGGCTAAAACTTGCTGTCGGATGATGTCACAGAGCTGGTCCCAGTTCTGGAGATATCCCGACTTTAATGTTGGGATCTCCCCAGATTCCTGGACCAGCAGCTGGTGCAGCTTCTCAGTGAGCCACTGAGAGCTTGAGCCAGCCACACCCGCCCCCTCCACAGCCCGCCGGCACTCCAGTGAGTGCAGGAGGGGCAAACCAGAGAGCCAGTAACTGGCTCTCTGCTCACTGAAGACCAAGAGCTGAGCAATCAGTGGTTTTGATTGCTCTCATCGTGGTATAGAATCAGATCAATGCTGCGTCCACCTAGGTGAGTATGTTTGTTCTTTTTTTTCATATCCCGCGCGTTTCTTTTAACACAGGCATACCTCGGTTTACGATTGCCTCGGTTAATGTAATTTTCGGTTTATGAATGAAAATCCATTGAAAATAATGCCTCGGTTTACAAATTTTTTTGGCAATATGAACGGATTCATTGGTTTTCAATGCATTTACAAATTTTTTTTTAATCATGTTCCTATTCAGTATTTATGCCTTTAAAGTGCACTTTATAAAGAGTTTTGAACAGATAAAAGACTTTTTTTTACTTTTTTCTGACCTCTGGAACGGATTAATTGGTTTTCATTGCACCGCATTTTGGTTTAAGAATTTTTCGCAATACAAAAAGTACCGCAGAACGCATTAAATTTGTGAACCAAGGTATGCCTGTACATGGCACAACAGATACATATCAGGAATATGAAATGTTGATGTAACAAACACTTTGATAAGAGATTGTCCCGTGTCACCATAGTATATTTTGCCTAGGAAATACAGGAAAATAGGTTAGGGTAGGAAGCAGAGGTAGAAAGTTAGGATGCAGGGTTGGGATGAGAAAGAAAATGGGGTTGAGGATTCCAAGGGATAGGTTGGGGAGTAGGGGGGATGGTCTACCTCACCCCTATGGGGCTGTAAAGATGGGATGTTGAATTTATGAAAATGCCATAGTTCGAAATTCCACAGAACAAAGTGAAAGAAACCTAGCGGGTTGTGCCTTGATCTAGCATATCGTATTTTGCTGCTAAAAGATGCTCTGGGTCCTTAATACAGTCTAAATCCAATGCCCATTCTGTATAAAGCCCTTCAAATTTTGTCCAGACCTAAATGGAATCTCAGATGTATTAAACAGGTTTCATTACAATATGTATAATTTTTTCCCAAACGAAAACTACATTCACAGTTAGAATTTTGTTAATTTGAGTAATTCCCTTGAGGGCCAGAAGGCGGGATAAGAGTTGCATTTTTTTGGGCTGTACAGAGCATAACTTCCTCTTGCCATGAGGGGGACAGGAGAATGCACATCACTATCCAATGTGCACCATGACTACTGCATATCAGTGGCCTGATCAGGATCCAGAGTGCTGAGTTTGGGTGCCGACTGACAGAGTCACCTAGGTACAGAGCAGAAAGTGGACTAATCACTGAGTGTGAGCATATGGTGGGCTGCTGCAGTGGGGATTTACTATCTGCTGTTAGAGAGACTCAGTCCTTTAGGAACTGACCATACAGCAATCTAGCAGCCTTACTGCTGCCTGCAGGTTTGACTAGGACTGTACTTATGTGCACCAATGGTATAACTGGGCCCCAATGCTAGCCGGCTGAAGAGTTAGGATTAAAGTCTGCCCCTTTACAGCTGCTACACAGAGACCTTCACTTATTGGTTATGCTAAGAGGTACCTCTCAGGGGACATTGAACCACATCCTTGACATTTCCCTAGAGTGCACTCAAAACTAGTTATACTATTGCTATTTACATTGTGGTTAATGCTTATATGCACTGTTTATTGCTGACTTTGCTGATTTATGAGTTAATTCCAGTCTACTATAGTGCTACAAAACTTTATTCCACATTACTTTGTCATGGTGATTATACTGTTTAGCAGACTGTGTCTGAACCTACCTTCTTTATGCTCATTTATGCTCAACCCACCATTTATTCTAACCTGTACCAATAAATTCAGTTAATTTACCACTAAACGGTCTTGTGTCTATTTCCTGATACTAATTCACAGTAGAGTTAAAGATATCCACACTTTTGCTTCTATAAGTGCTTGCAGTAACTTTCACTCAACTAGGTGTGTCAGTGGGGCGAGCTGCAGAACAGAAAACCCAAATGACCAAGTGGCTCCTTCAGGGGTAGCGCTACATATAGAAAGTGCATTTTGGAACCTGTAAAGTTTTTTTTTTAATTTTGGGTTTACAAATACTGTAAACAGAACAACAGGGAGCAGATAAGAAAAGTTAATTGTTAGGGGTTACATAACCTTTAACAAATATCCATTTTAGTTCAGAAAGCAAAGTTCATTGCAAACTTAAATCTTTGTACGTGGCATCATTCGCCAGACGATGAAAGATGTTGATTTTTCTCTATTTTGAGTCGACACGCATTGACATAATTTTTTACACTCAACCCAGGACACAGAACAAAGAGACTTTTGTGAGCAGCGCTATTTTTCTCAAATTATTGCCATGTTCCAACAAGCATAGTTCTTATGTAATCTATTTTCCTCTCTATAAGTTAGATAACTCATCACGCCAAAGGAAGACCAATTACACCAGCAGTCTTTTTTTTCAAAAACATTTTACGTAAGCCAAAGTCATCGGACAGAAGAAGCGTGGCAAAATTTAATTGATATTTTGATGTGATCTGCGCAGTTTATTAAGGATCCTATGTTGTCATTCAGGATTTGGGAAAGCATGAGAAAGACATCAATATCAAAGCTTATGTGAGAAAGAAATTAAATTTGTTGGATCGTCAGATGTGCGGAAATTAAATAATATTGGAACAAGAACAAATTGTATTTTGTTCCGTTTTCGCTGCACTTCAGAGGAATGCAAGAAAAACATTTTGTTTATTGTGACGGTTTGAAAAGGCTTATCTAGGCTAAAAAGAAAAAAACATCAGCAAGAAGAGGTAAGATGGTACTTACCTAGACGAAATATGATTTTATATAAACTCCAGGAAAAAAATGGCATATATAATGCAGTCTATTATTGGCATTAAAAAAATGAGTCTCATCAACAATACAAACCTAAAGCTGAAATGGGCAAAATATACCTTTGTAGAGGGGCCCCCTGAAAGTGTTACATGTTCCTTACGTCTAGGGGGAATAAAGAGAGTATTACTTACCTTAGATGCCACTCCAGCAGGCTCCAGTATTGTACTCTTCTGCCTGAAGTTCCGACATTTGGACAGTCCCTCAGCATCATCATGTACAGTTGGGTCTACTACACTGGCTGAAGTGCAATTGAGACCAGAGAGCCTGGGAGAGGAGGCAACACAGGGCCAGTCACACAGATCGAGGAAGCTAATCAAAGTGGGGAGTAGGGAAAGTATTAGGCCTGATTCTGGCACCCCTAGACCTAATGAGCAGTTCATCCTTGTAATGCATTGGGCCTCACTGCAGCACTGAGTATATTTTGCCTAATTTCTGGTGTTCAGGCTTAACTGTAGGTCCATTGGTTCATGCTTACTGTAAATACTTATCTCTCTTTTTTTTTTTTTTTTTTTGGAAAAAGAAATGCTGAATGATTTTCCAGTAAATTACAATAATGCTGCAGTGGAATAATGTCCTTACAGGATGTCTTCAACATACAAGCCGACCTCAATGCTCTGTGTAATTGGGGGACTATGTGGCAAATGAGGTTTAATGTTGATAAATGTAAGGTTCTGCACTTGGGGGCTAAGAATATGCATGCAACATACATACTGGGGGGGTACAACTGGGGGAATCAATGGTGGAGAAGGATCTGGGAGTTCTGGTAGATCACAAGCTTAATAATGTCATGCAATGCCAAGCTGCGGTTTCTAAAGCGAGAAAAATCCTCTCTGGTATTAGGAGAGGTATAGACTCCAGAGAGAGAGATATCATTCCCCCCGGTACAAATCATTAGTAGTACCTCATCTGGAATATGCAGTTCAGTTTTGGGCACCACTTCACAAAAAGAACATTGGGGAACTGGAGAAAGTACACAGAAGGGCAACCAAACTGATAAGAGGCATGGAGGAGCTCAGCTATGAGGAAAGGTTAGAGGTTATCCCCCCTTATGATATTCATGTATAATACATAAGGGGGGATATGATCTCCATGTATAATACATAAGGGGGATATGATCTCCATGTATAATACATAAGGGGGATATGATCACCATGTATAATACATAAGGGGGGATATGATCTCCATGTATAATACATAAGGGGGGGATATGATCTCCATGTATAATACATAAGGGGGGATATAATCTCCATGTATAATACATAAGGGGGGGATATGATCTCTATGTATAATACATAAGGGGGATATGATCTCCATGTATAATACATAAGGGGGGTATGATCTCCATGTATAATACATAAGGGGGGATATGATCTCCATGTATAATACATAAGGGGGGATATGATCACCGTGTATAATACATAAGGGGGGATATGATCACCATGTATAATACATAAGGGGGGAAATGATCTCCATGTATAATACATAAGGGGGGATATGATCACCGTGTATAATACATAAGGGGGGATATGATCACCATGTATAATACATAAGGGGGGATATGATCTCCATGTATAATACATAAGGGGGGGGATATGATCTCCATGTATAATACATAAGGAGGGATATGATCTCCATGTATAATACATAAGGGGGGGATATGATCTCCATGTATAATACATAAGGAGGGATATGATCTCCATGTATAATACATAAGGGGGGTATGATCTCCATGTATAATACATAAGGGGGGATATGATCTCCATGTATAATACATAAGGGGGGATATGATCTCCATGTATAATACATAAGGGGGATATGATCACCATGTATAATACATAAGGGGGATATGATCACCATGTATAATACATAAAGGGGGATATGATCACCATGTATAATACATAAGTGGTTCATATAGTGAATTCGGTGTAGAGCTATTCACCCTGAGGTCATCACAGAGGACAAGGGGGCACTCTTTACGTCTGGAGGAAAAGAGATTTAATATCCAAACACGGAAAGGTTTCTTCACAGTAAGAGCTGTGAAAATGTGGAATAGACTCCCGCAAGAGTTGGTTCTGGCCAGCTCAGTGGATTGCTTCAAAAAAGTCCTGGATTCTTTCCTAGATACACAGAATATAACTGGATACTAACATTTATAGGTAAAGTTGATCCAGGGAATATCCGATTGCCTCTCGGGGGATCAGTGAGGAATTGTTTTCCCTGCAGGAGCAAATTGGATCGTGCTTTGCTGGGTTTTTTGGGCTTCCTCTGGATCAACTGTGGGTGTAAGATTATAACTTTTTTTTTTTAAATGGTTGAACTGGATGGACTTTTGTCTTTTTTCAGCCAGACTAACTATGTAACTATGTAACTATTAATGCCTGTCAGCTTCTCCCCCTCATTAGCCCTATTTGTGGGCATTCCCTTTGTGGAGTTCTGTTCCTACCTCCTCCTCTGCTGTGACCATGCCTGTCAGAAAGTCCTATGTGTGTGTTTACAATCACACTGACATGCTCCCACATCCCCTCCTCCTTAATGACTGGTGAGGATGCTGGCCTCCTGGCAGAGAGTGGACATAGCCTGGATCCATGGGACTTTGGAACAGTGTCAAGTCCTGATTTCAGGATGATAGGGTGGAGTATTCCCCCTCCTCTGACCACCATTGTTCCTCACTGCCCATCACTGCCTGCATGTTATTTGGCTGTCTGTTTAAATTCACTTGTTAAAGTCATCCCATCACAAAACTGTGCAATTGAGAGTGAACACATAGGCAGAGATCAAAACGATCCATATATCCAGAGATATAAGAAGCTGAAGTTACATTCAGATCCCAATATTTCCTCTAAAGGTATAGAGTAACCAGGGGCGGACTGACCATTTGGAAACTCGGGCACTGACCAAGGGCCCAGGGTCAGTAGGGGGCCCAATGAGATGCCCCTGATACCTTTTTCATAGGCTTTTTTGAGTTTGGGCAAGGACACAGGGGCCCCATGATCCCCTATTGTCCAGGGGCCCTGTGAGTTGTCAGTCCGCCCCTGAGAGTAACCACATCCTATTTCATATTCCAAGGCTTTTATGTGGACCAGAAAGGATGCCCTTTCATTAAAGAGCTAGGACGGAGCTAAGGGAGGTAGAAGAAGTGGAGTCAAACGTAATATTTACAGGAAAAAGTCAAAGGCCACCAGTGCCTAGATATCCAGGTCTCATTTGCTGACCTAAAACAATGTACACTTTTTATAATGTTATTAAATCCATATGGCATTAAGCCCTGGTTCACGTTGCTGCGACTTATCATGCAACTTGCTGCGACGTGCGACACAGAAAGCCTCATGACAAGTCAAAACACGTTCGTTTCAATGGGGGCTATCTTACTTGCTTCGACTCAAGTCACAGTGACAAAACAAGATTGTTTCTTCACTACTATTCTGCATCTTCCTTGCGACATGAGCGACATAGACTGCAACGTTTAGGCTCCATGCACACTAGCTGGATAGAAATTGCTGGTAATAGCATTTTTAGTAGTATTTTAGTAGCATTTAAAAGTGTTTAGGAGCATTAGCGTTTTATTAGCATTTTTGCAGTACATGTAGAAAAAAGTTAGAAAAAAAGCTGTTTTAGTAGCATTTAGTAGCATTTAGGAGCATTTAAGTTTTTTTTTTTCTGTTGGAAAAACACTCCAAAAAAACTCTACAAAATCATTTTTTTTCTGCTCCTAGACACCAAAGCTCAAAAACGCTAACAGCATAAATTTGTGTGCTTGGACACATAGGATAACACTATTTAGCTTCTAGGAGCAGAAAAAATGCTAATAACAGCTTCTAGGAGCTTAAAAAAATGCTAATGTGCATGGAGCCTAAAATCACAAAAGTCGAAAGGAAGTTGTTTCTTTGTCTTTGTGACTTTGGCTGAGACTTCAAAGGGTTTTGTAAGTTCAATAATAAGTTTCCCACTCTGTATATTTATGACTTTCCAAAGTCGCAAAACATTGCATAAAAGTCATATTGAAGTCACATCAAGTCGCAATGCAAAGTCGCACTGGAAGTCACATGACTTTGGGGTCGCAGCAGTGTGAACCAAGCCTTAGGGGCTATGTTGACGGGGTTTAGGCTTGTGCAGATGACATCATTTCTGGGATCATTCAGAATTTATTGAAATGATCTGCAGTTGAAACCCTTCTGATTTGGTTCAAGCAGGTTTTGCACTTCCATAGACTTGTATGAAATGCAAAACCCACATGGTGCAAACAAAATCCAGTTGTCACAGGCCTGATGTATGATATGTCATCACTTGCATGTTTTAAAGTGGTACTAAACACGCATTGTTTAATTCACATTATTTATTCTCTTGCTGCACATGGATGACAGCACTGTAATTATTTTAATAAAAAAAAAAAGTTCAAAGTACCTTTTTTCCTAATCAATATACAGCTGTCACATGACCAAGCTCTTTCTCAGCCTGTCTGTTGGGCAAGAGTGTGCATGGAGGTGGAGAGAGTGGGCGGTCACCACTGTGTATACGCCCACATGTGTGGCTCTATAGTCACATGGGCTCAGGGGCTGACTGACAACTCATGGGGCCCCCGGGCAATAGGGGTCATGGGGCCCCTGTGTCCTTGCCCAAACTCAAAAAAGCCTATGAAAAAGGTACCAGGGGCATCTCATGGGGCCCCCATACTGACCCTGGGCCCTCAGACAGTGCCTGAGTTTCCAAATGGTCAGTCCGCCCCTGCATGGGCTGCTCAGATGTGATAGGGAGGAAAATTCTCAGCATAGAAACTCACTGAAAACTGAGCATGTCTGCTAGATGCCAACACTGCTCTGCAAAATCCCCAACTGCAGTGGAGACATGGACAGAAGGGGGGAGATAGAGAACAGCAGGATAAACCAGGTTTTTTTGCAGATCACAGAAAATGAATCCCATAGTGAGAGTGAGTATGAACATTATGTAACACAGCATTTATTGGTGGTTTTTACTGAGGTGCTTCAGATATACCGAAGTATTATCTTCTAAGGACCATCTATTCTGCAGATGAATAACTTGAATATCTTGCAAAGCCCACTTCTTTTTATGGGGTGGCCTTGCGGAGTCCCCCTGTAGCCCCAGAGTAGCCAACCTTTGTTTGTGATCACAACCAGGACTACAGCTGCACATGAAGACACTCAATACACAGAGATGCACCGCCATCCTCGTCAGTCACAACTGCTCTCCCACCAGCTCTAGATTGACAGCTGGATTGCTGCTGCATCGGGGGTCAAATGGTCATTGTAATGTGCCCAAAACTTCTCTTTAAAAGTTCAAATTCTAAAAAAAACCCCAAAAAACGCAAAATAAATTAATGTTCTTTTTAAAATGGCCTGCCCTTTTAAAAGCCGAAGCATACCTCCTGCTTCTGTCAAGTGCTGTTTGTTTGTAAACAATGCCATGTGATCACTATGTCACTGCCATTGATCGCATGCTTGCAAAACATGCTGATGGATTCCTTATCACTGTTGGCTTCTCACTCTGAATGTGGACAGTAGCAAACCTATCCTTAGCACAGGGCATCATGATGAGAGACATTTATTTAGGGATGGTAAGTGGGAAGGGGTTAATCAACAAAAAATATTCGACTAAGCTTATCTCATAAAGTGTGAAATGGATAAAGCCAGAGCAAAGTGGGTTTTTTTTGCCCTTTTGTAAACATGCAAAACTTTTTCTTTTTCTTAAAATAGGCCACATAGCCAACAGGCACCATAATAAATAACTCTGAATAATAAATAAACAGCAAATTCTAAGTTATATTAAGACCATATGAGCCAGTTGGAGCATAATTAAACAGTCACAGAGCAGATTACAAAGACTGGATGTCATTGTGCATATGATGACGGAAGCGTAATTCTTGTGGATTATCTGCTTTCATAATCGAGGAGTAAATGCATCAATCAGTTTTTATTCCGATGATGAATATAAGCCTGGAACGTGGTATTTATGAAACATTCATTCATCCCTTCCATCGTGACTGACAGTCATCCCATCCCAGGGGGTGGTCCTTCGCACTGCTGAATTCATCTACTAAAGATTTTTTCTTACATAAAAGAGGTTGTTAGTCATCACCATGCTGAGGTCACCCAACCAATGTGCTGCAGGAAGAGTGTAAAAGAAAATTTCTCTCAAAATTCCAAAAATTTCTTGTTAAAGCGACTAGTCGCTATAAAAAAAGAGAAATGCTAGCAGCCAGGTTGTCATGAACACTGAGAGAGGGAAGTGTATGCAGGTGTCATGGAGGTGCACAGCAGCACACAGGGGTGCACAGGGTATACGTGAGTCACTAGCAACACTGGGCAAACTGGAAGACACAGGGGTACACTGGAGTCACTAAATTACATGGGGGTGGAGGTGCACTTTAAGTCACTGGGGTCACTGGATTACATTGGGACTGGTGGTACACTTGGAGTCACTGACTGTGCTAAGATCACTATATTACACAGGGATTGGAGGCACACCTGGAGTCAATTTGGGGTCCTTGACATCCATGGATGATGCAGGGATTGGAGTCTTTGGGCACACTGGGGTCACTAGATGACATGGGGACTGGAGGTGCACTTTGAGTCACTGGATTACATTGGGACTGGTGGTACACTTGGAGTCACCGAGTGTGCTAAAATCACTATATTACACAGGGATTGGAGGCACACCTGGAGTCAATATGGGGTCCTTGACATCCATGGATGATGCAGAGATTGGAGTCACTGGGCACACTGGGGTCACTAGATGACATGGGGACTGGAGGAGTGTAAATAACCTGGATTAGCTGCAGCTTCTCATCATACGAACTGGGCTTTCTGTCTCATTTCTTCTTTTGATAGGGTATGCACGTACCTGTAGTTGGGAAGATCTCCGCCATATTGTGTCACACTTTATTTTGGCCTGAGGCTTTTTATTCTAAATAAAGAAAGTTCACAAAAGTTGCTTTTTAAATGTTTAATGAAAACAACAGGATAACATTCTGTACAGCCATTTCTTCAATATCATATCTCAGGCCTTCAAGTATAAACAGAGCCCCTTGCCAGTCCAGCCCTAAAGGGCCCTTTCTCCTGCCCAGGTCACTCTGGCATGACATCTCAGGACTTCAGTACAGTCCAACTTCAGAACTCAGAAACCATTCTCCCTTTGTCCTGCCTATGTCACAATCTTACATACTGTGACCTGTTCCCTTGCTTTCATCTGACTAGAGCTCCACCCACCACAGCTTAAAAATGGCACTGACTCCACCCACCAACCACTCAGGGGAGGGAGCTTACTAAAATGAATACTAACCCCTGCTTACAGGTCCACTTGAAGACACTGGGTGCACTGAGGTCACTGATTGACACAGGACTGGGGGTACATTTGGGGTCACTCATTATACTGGAGTCACTAGATGGCATAAGAACTGGAGGCAACCATAGACATAGAGTGCCCACAGAGACACAGGTAAGTACTGTAGAAGGAGAGTGGGGTGGGGGGGGGGGTGTCTGATGCATGGCAACACTTTGCTTGAATGCCAGGCCATGCATACTCCAGGTGATCAGGAGAGCTGTCTGTGCTGGACCCCAGGGGAGGTGGGTGTTACATAGGTATAAGGTGAAGCACCCAGAGCTCAAATTTCCCTTTGCTACAGTAAAATGCTCTCTGTCCTGAACAGGCAAAGTTCTTCTATTTACCAATAGTGACAGAGCTTGCCCACGAAAGTGGGTAAGCTCTGACAATACCTGCGGCATAAATGTCATCATAGAATTGGATAGAGTGGGAAAGAATTCATAATTCTATCATGGGGGAGATTTTTACTCATGTCCTGTTCCTCTGCCACTCACACAAGAAATAGGAGAGCAGTTGTCTCTGGGAAAGGAAGGCATGGACAGCAATAGCAACGTGACAAATTCTAACCCTTCCCCATTCTGCTCCCATTGGGAGTTTTCCCATTAATTCCCTTCTTGAGTTCCAACAGTTGGTGTCCAGTCTACCGCCTGACCACATGCTGGTACCACTTGCTCCCAGCTCCTGAGATTGTGCAACAGAATAAAAAAACAGTGACTACTAGACAGTTTTGCAGTGTTTGAAAACAACACAGCAGTGTCTAAAATCTCCGGCAAATCCTTCCAGACCGGTATAATGAGACGATTCCATAGTGTTCAGCCATGAGGATAATGGAGAGGCCAAGAAATCTTGTTCCACAGGCACCCAGGGAGAATATGTAATGAATAAATCAGTTTTTATAATGATATGTTTTGCATGAGGAGAGAGAATGGCTCGCCTTTTCATTTCTAATAATTGTATTGCGCAGTCATTGTCGCTGTGCCGATTGCCGCCTCACGCTGGCTGATCATTTGTTACTCATCACCAGCAGGCAAGTCACTCAGCCATCCCAGCAACAAATAACTGGAGCCATCAAGATCAGTTCTGAATCGTGGCCAAGACAGAAACAGTGTTCTGGGTAGTTGACAATTTATACACCAGCCCCTATGCGTTATAGTTGGATTGTGCGACCTTCAAAGGTGGATACTTTTAAAAATGTGCATTAATTATACCATTTGCAGGCTGTTCCTGGGGTTTATAATATTTTGCAGTGTAAGGGGTGTATTTTTGTGTATGAAAATAACGATTTGGGCAGAAGTCCTTATTTCCAGGGTATCAAATGTGTGGTATATGCTGAGGAATTTTCTGCAGGCCTTTCTTCAAGATCATAAAATGGGCTTCCCTATGAGCCCACAAGGGGAAAGCCATACCACAGTCCTGCCACCTACACAGTACAATATTTTTAATTACTGTTAGAAAAAAAATTACGTGCACGGTGCACCTTTCTAAATGGTGGTTGTGACTAGAGT
The DNA here is from genome assembly GCF_062004578.1 of Staurois parvus. Classification (NCBI taxonomy): domain Eukaryota; kingdom Metazoa; phylum Chordata; class Amphibia; order Anura; family Ranidae; genus Staurois; species Staurois parvus. The sequence continues at coordinate 900,455 of NW_028318707.1, read as the reverse complement.
GCGTCAACAGTGTCAGGGTCTTAAAGTTAACTAAAACCTGAATCTAATGTTGGTTAAACACATAACAATAAGATGGGTTCTATGAATTAGTGAAAAGACACATATTATTTCACTGATCATTTTCAAGAAAAACCAATCATTTAAATCAAAATTATTCAGATCGGTCTGGGCATCAAATCTGATCACAGGAAAGTAGACAATTCAATATGATCGTTGAGTGTATGGAGCATTGAATGATCTTTTTGAACTTCCATTCGTATCAGACGGTAAATTTTTTGATATTACACTGCTCAAAAAATTTAAAGGAACACGTTGAAAACACATCAGATCTCAATGGGGAAAAATCCCATGCTGGATATCTATACTGATATGGACTGGGTATTGTGTTAGGAACGTAAGGATGCCCAACCAGTGGCCTGCTGGAGGTCATTTTGTAGGGCTCTGGCAGTGCTCAT